>NC_081563.1:132378251-132480910 GCF_022355385.1 Mustela nigripes
AAAAAAAAAAAAAAAAAAAAAAAAAAAAAAAAAAAAAGACCTACAGATAAGTAACTTCAGGCTCTCTAACCCAGGTTCCTTGAGTGGAATTTACTCAGTAGAGTCTCCAGTAGAGACTTCTAGATGCACCTCCCCAACCCCGTCCACCACCCTGTGTGGTTTCTGACTCAGCAACTATAAGGTGAACCTGATGGCTTGCATTTCTAGCAATTTCCCAATGATGATGATTTTGCTAGTCTGGAACCACAAGTTGAAAACCAGTTATAAACAAGTGGAACTATTAAAAAATTTGAAATCTCCACCTAGAATGGTACTAATATTGGCATCATGACTTAATTGCTATGCGTTAAGTAGGACAAAGGTTGTTGTGTTATCAGGAACCCCCCATTTTCAGAGAATCAAGTACAAAATCAAAAAAAATAAAGACCATATTTTTAAATTTGACTTAGAAACAGCAATATAGGGGCACCTGGCTGGCTCCGTCAGTAAAGCACGTGACTCTTGATCTTGGGGTTGTGAGTTCGAGCCCAAGTTGGGCACAGAGATTACTTAAAAATAGAAAGTTAAAAAACAAAACACACTAATGTGATTCATTCAAGTATTTTTTTTTCCCCTCAAAAAACATGTGTCTTTGTTCTCTAGGTTAAGAAGCCCTGGGGGTTGAAGCAAGCCAGGAGTAATGGGCATCCTTCTCCCCAAGTCACCACTTGTAATGACCATTTCCTGTAAAAGGAACCCAGGATCCTCGGAGAAGTTAACTCTCCAAGTCTTCATCAGGAAATGGTCAAGATGAGCTCAGGACATCTTATTATGGCAAAAAGCTAAGAAGCCTTCAGACTATTGTTTAAAACACACGGAGTCAACTTGAAGGAGCCCCTGACGGTCAAAGACAGGAGACAGGAGACTGTAATCATCAAAATGATGCCTACAATTGCTTAAAACTCATCAAATGTATAGAGTTCCTCACAAAAAACTCTCAAGTTCACTCACCAGCCATGTCTAGGACCAGACAGGATGCTGGGCACCAGACTTTATTTCAAAGCTGGTTAATCAAGGGGGGAGAATCAAGTTTTATTTATCCTTTCTTATTCAAGCTGTATTTCAAGACAATCAAATAATCACGAGTGAGGTCTTCTGTCCAATAATAAATGCAGAGGGAAGGACAGCACTTCAAAAAAATCACCTTTTGCAATATTCCTAATGCTCATCAATGGCTGCTAAAACCCAAAGGGGAGAGCCTGGTGGAGAACTTCATTATGGCTGGACAGTCTGACAGCTCAACCCACTGATCAAACACGAGTACAGGTTGGAAAACCAAGTGTTGGACGTGTCCAGAGATGATACAGTTGGGAGCGCAGAGACCCTTCCCCCGACACCTCAGCTCCAATCTACTTCAAACCTCTGATCTAAATTCACCAATCCATAGGACATACAGAGACTGGAGAAAACGGGTTAAATGAAACCACAAATATGCAACAAGCCCAAAGAAGAATGTGCAAACTTCTACAGGACGAATGACCCAGCCTCTTCAAATAAATTAAATGTTGTGTGCATGGAGGGGGAGGTAGAATACAATCGACTTTAAAAAACTAATCTTCTAGGGGTGCCTTGGTGCCCAAGTTAGCTAGGCGTCTGACTCTTGGCTTCAGCTCAGGTCCTGATCAGGGTCATGGGATCGAGCCTCGCATTGGGTTGTGCGCTTAGTGTGGAGTCTGCTTGAAATTCTCTCTCCCTCTGTCCCGCCTCCACTGCACTCATCTCTAAGGTTTTAAGATTTTAAGTGAATCTTAAAAAAACAAAAACACCATCTTCTAAACCAATTAGGTAGATCTTGTTTGGGTCCTGATTGCAACTTACCGTGAGAAGCCACTTGTAATACAACATAATGGGGTCGTGGAGGCTGGTTACGAGGAATCATTGTCCATTTAGCCGCACGTGATCATGAAAGCCCTGCCCCGTTAGGGACTCAGGGATAAAACTAAATCACGTCCGAGATTTGCTTTCAAACGCCAGGGCCGAAGAGGGAGGAGATGCAAAATATTGCCGGCGAGCATAGGGTCTGCAACACTGACCGCTCTACTGCGCTAGAGGCTTAAGATTGTACTTATAAAAAATTAAAGAAAAACAGAAACCAGTGACACAATAAAGACCAAAACGCAAGACTGCAAAACACCAAATCTATATTTACATCCACATATAATAACATAACTTTAAGCTGAAATATATCATAAATAAAACAAGTAATGTCTACTGTTTGACAAGTATCAACAATTAAAATAAATCAAACTGGAATGAAATAAATACATAAACAAAAATCCAACGGATTGTACCTCTATTATATGTACTGTTGTTGCAAAGGAAAAAAAAAATACAAAACCAGTAGTATCCCAATAGTTAATACTGATAGACCAAAAACAAAAACAAACAAAAAATTTTAGAGTATAAGGGCTGTGGAAAAAAGGACATTTTACGCATTTAGAAATTCAGAAATGTAGTTAAGAAAGGAGAAATATGAAAGCCCCCAAAATTTCAGCATGGCATGAATTGACTTGTTTTCAAATAGATTTGGTGATTTTTTTTTTTTTTTTAAAGTACAGGTTTAAATTTCAGCCCTCTCTCGTATCCCCTTTTAAGATTTACATTTATAGTCACAGCAAGCCCTCTGCAACACTCATCGGATTAGGCAAAGATCAAGTCAATCATCTTGCAAAATGTGTTAATCTTCAAAAATAGACTATAAAAGTGCAAAACTATGAAAACAAAAATCTAGATTATGTACATATGGCTCAGCTTGTGAACAGGAAAAAAGGTAAATAGTGTACACTTTCCTGATACAAAGCACTTCATTGCAATGCCAGCAGACTGATCTCTAATCAGGTCTCCCTTCAACGCGGGAGTTAAGACTTCTCTGTGTGCTTCGTGGTGCATAATGAAAACAAAACAAAACAAACAAACAAAAAAAATCAGGATTCTTTTAGGACTTTACTCTCGCTCTAACGCGTAAGGGCAGGGCAAGAAAATTTAACAGTGCAAATTTATTTTTGAAACAGTTTTCTTAATAAACTATTTTGCGGTTGCTAAACCAATGTACTGCTGAAAAAGCTCAGCCACGGACAGAGTATTAAGGGAACCAAAGTTTAAAACACCTAGCAAGCCAGCTGGTGGCTATCCTGTCTTTAAAAAACCCAAACTGCAGATGCATGGAGGAAAAACGTTGCTGCTCAAAACAACCAAAAATGGGAAGACAACTGAGGTCGGGCAAAGATCACATCTTCCCCATGACCAGAAGGCTCAGCCAGCAGTTCCTTATTCAGAATCAACGTGTCTGTAATTGACTCGAATACGTCCACAGGTCACCCCAACGCCAGGCACAGCAAGACATCCAGATACAAACCTAAAATTTGCCCCCAAACGTTCATGTCCTTTAAAACTGCTTCCAATGTGTCATTCGCACGTATCATTCAGCACTTCTGTTCTTTTACATACTAATTTAACTGAAAGCCAAACAACCTGAATTTTCCAACAGAAATGATTAATAAGATAGAAAATGGAAGTAACTCCACATACAAATCTGGTGTGTTTACTGGCTATGTGGCCACTCTGCGGAGGACACGCTTCTCTGTAAACACATACACTTCAAACCCCCACAAACCACACCAATTTTTTCAGGAAAGGCTCGTGGCTCTGGACTCTCCCTCAGCTGACAAAATGAAATTCGCCATCAAAGGGCACCGGTTTCAGAATGGCCGACCTCAGGACAAGCAGCACACAGTCACAGAGGGTCAATACTTCCGATAACAATTTTGTGAAGACGAGAGACTGAGGCGGATTTAACATAATACAAATCATTGGAGACATTTTTTTTTTCTTTAAAAACATACATTTTAAACGAAAAGAGCACAAGTAGCAGAACCGCTCAAAGTGACGAGCTACGTGAGAGGAAAGTCACACACAGTATCCCAACAAGCAGGTCTAGAACTTACAATATGTACAGTTACCTGAGGTGCGAACATCATAGACTTTCTCCCCGCCCCACCCCCCAACCCAGACGGTTTCTTTCCAGCAGCGCTCAAGTAGGCCAGACACTCCTCTTCTTATTTGGTCGGTTCTAAAAAAAATATGATTCAGGGGCAAAATAGAGATTTCCAGTCTCCATTTGTGTACAACCCAACTGTTCCAACTATAGTTTTTATTGCTATTTGGTACAAAAGTGAACAGGACAACTTTACACAACCGTAGTGTTCCTGGTATGTTATATGCATGGCACGGTCAAGCTTATTTCACGGCTTCCACCGCCGGCTCTCCCAAAGGATGGACGAACTCGATTCCCAGACAGTCCGCACGCACGGCCATCGCGAGCTACGGAAACAAAGGGTCAACACAGTTAGAACAGCTGAGAAAATCCACAACAAACGAGCGCCACCAACAGAACAACAGGCAGTGGGAGGGGATCGAGGCCCACAGAGAGTTCCCACTTGAGCTCAAATGTCGCCACAAAGGGGCGCCCAACCTGGCTTCATGGGCAGAGCACGTGACTCCTGATTTCGGGCGTGTAAGTTCAAGTCCCGAGGTGGGTGTAGAGGAGACTTAAGAATAAAATCTTTATTTAAAAAAAAAAATAAGTGGCAGTGAAAATACCAGGACACCAGGACTCTACACGATGCTGTACCGTCTCAGAGACACCCGCTCCATACGGGACAGTGACCTAATGAAGATGATTTTACGAGACTCGGAATTCCTAGCAGTTATGGAGTCTGGCAGAGGCCAACGGTCACTGAAGAGAAACCGAAAGTTTCTAACATCGTCTGTTCAACATGTCTGTTCCGCGAACATCTAACAAGTTTTATCAGGGATGGCCCCAGCAGGGGGTGAGGCAATAAACACCGGAGTCTCCTCTCAAGCTTGGCAGGCAGTGAAGCCGACACGCAAGCGAGGGAAACCTGGCCAACAGGACGGCTGGAGTGTGCTGCTGCCGAGGGACTGTGCCGTCAAGTGCAGGAAACGGGTGACAAAGGACCGGTCCCTTGTAATCCAGACATCATTCGTTTGTTTTAATGGAGAACGGGCTTAACCCCCTTCCTGTGCCAACACTTGACTCTCGTTCTACTTTCACTGTCTGAGGGGAAAGAAGTGAGTAGAGACGCATGTGAGGCTGATGGGCCCCACGAGTTCCCCCCTGAAAACCGGAGGGAGAAATCCTGCCCTGGCCCGGGAGGCTAGATGGCAGTCACGTGACAGGACAAGGGTTTCTGCGAGAGAGAACTCAGATCTATCCATGAGCCCCAATCTCTTCAATCTACATAGAGGTAAAGGCGGCCTCGAGTAGGTCTTGTGAAACTCGGGCCACACTCCGAACGGACTAGACGACCCCGCGCACGGCTGTGACGCTGCTGCTCCAGTTTTCCGTGTCTCTACAGTTACAGACGTCTGCCGCGGGAAGTGAGAACGCAACTACTCCTGGCCCCCTCCCCTCCCCACGGAGGCGGCGGCACAGAGGTTCTGAACGAGCTCTTCAACAGGAGGGCTGGGGGAGAGGGACCCAGGCACTGGCTCAGCAGACCCAGGACAGAACCAAACAGCATAGGCACCGCTCAAGTTACACCTCCAAGCCTTGGTACCCTCATCTATAAAGCGCACGCAGGGCCTCCTAGCCCAACGGTCAGCAAACATCTTCTGTAAAGGGCCAGAGCGTCATTATTTTCAGCTTTACAAGCCCTGAGTTCCTTGTCACACCTACCCAGCTCTGCTAATGCGGCACCAAAGCCGCCAACAGTACAGGAACGGATGCAGCAGTGTACCAGTAAGGCTTCCTAGACAGAACGGGGTGCTAATGCCTGGCCTGGTGTCCCCTGCTGTGGGAAGGCCTGAGTGAGGTCAGAATTATAAACCCCTTCAAGGCAGAGCATAAAATAAATGCTTAGTAAATCCCAGTTGCTACTGATATTATTGCTCCTATCATCATCACAGATACCCACAGACCCTGAGCCACTCCAAGTCTGGAAACACTTTAAAATTAAAATTAGGGGCACCTGAGTGACACAGTCCATTAAGCATCCTGACTCTTGGTTTCAGATCAAGTTGCATCTCAGAGTCACGAGACCGAGCCCCACGTTGGGCTCCGCTGAGATTCTCCCCCCCCCCTTCCTCCCCTCCCCACTGTGCTCTCCTGTTCTAAGATAAATAAATCTTGTTAAGTATATAAATAAAAGTAATTTCACTTTACATTCTACATGATAAACTAGGTGGTTTATTTCAATTAAGTAAAATCAACACATCATATAGGCTCACCTTTCTTACCCAAAATAGGAAATCAGGTTTTTTTGTCATTTGGTCGATAATGTGCATTCCCAATAAAATTCTCATAGTTTCTCTTTTGTAGCATGCTGCTAGACAAGTGTTGGTATGACACAGGCCTTTTTCCTGTTTGGAAAAAAAAATGTGAAAAAGTGTTTAGAATAAAGTTCAGTAACTGAGAAGGTGTTTGTGGATTCTCAGACGTCAGTCAACTCTGACAATTCCGGACTGGTAATGGGACCAGATCACACCAGTTGTGTGCATGTTGCAAATTACCACTGAAACATTTTTAAGTGCCCTGAGGATATTTGCTAATATAAAATTTCAAGTCACTAAAGCTAAAATAGGGCTAAGTCCTATGCCGTGGTTAGTAAGAACTAAAAAGTCAAGACCTAGGGTTTAGGCACAGAAAAAGAAAAAATGGTAGCATAAAGTATTTTAAACTTATGTGCATCAGAAACCAAAACTGTGGGGAAAAGGAGAAAAAAATGCTGATTTTAAAAAAGGGTTTTTCCAGGTCACCTGGCTGGCTCAGTCGGTGGAGTGTGCAACTCTCAACCTCGGGGCTATGAATCTGAGATTAAGAATACTTAAAAATATTCTCTAAAAATATAAAAAAAATTAAAATAAATAAATAAAAAAGAATTTTGATTTCAACACAGAGCCCAGACTCTTCAAGTTAAGGCTAAGTTTTGACTCCTAAACATTTTAAGATCTGGTAAGAAGAAAAATAGTTTTAATAAAAAAACTGCAAAAATTAGTATTCTATCACAATTTTTATGAAATTCACTGGTGTGTGTGAAATCAATTGTTTTTTAATTTGCTGTCCCTGCCAGATCAAATGGCATCAAGCTATCCTTGATAAGAGTATTGTCACCCACAGAACCCTCAATTGGAAATTAATACAAACTGAGAGGTTTCAAACAGATTTCTCTTTGGAGCTGCACACACCAGCAGGACTTACATCCGACAAAGGAAGTGGTTTCTTCAAGTCTGCCAAGTGGGAAAGGTCCTGGGACACCCTGATCTACCTCTTTTTTTTTTTTTTTTTTTAAAGATTTTATTTATTTATTTGAGAGAGAGACAGTGAGAGAGAACATGAGTGAGGAGAAGGTCAGAGAGAGAAGCAGACTCCCCATGGAGCTGGGAGACCGATGCGGGACTCGATCCCGGGACTCCGGGATCATGACCTAAGCCGAAGGCAGTCGTCCAACCAACTGAGCCACCCAGGCGCCCCCTGATCTACCTCTTTACATGCCCAGGTCTGCACCACCCATCCTGGAGGGAGTGCAGCCAGGAGGAAGCAGGGGCTCTGAGAACATTTCCACGCGGAGAACTCCAAAGTAAATCTACTTTAACAATTTATCCATTTCAGGGATAGGGTGTCCCTCTTCAAATGCACTTAATGTTTAACAAAGGCTAAAAATAAGGCAGCGTGAGTCTAGAACATCCAAACTGGTCAAAAGACTGTTCACTGGGGTTCCTACACTTTCTGTTCCTGGTGGGTGGAGGGCCCATGCTCCCTGGGAAGAGGGGGACAGGAGGGTCACTGCGAGGTGCCACCTGTTAGCACGGACACTGGCAGCCGCATACACAGCCAAGGGCCAAGGAGCCGAGGTCCGGCTCCGAAGGACCTCAGCGTGGAGAGCAGAGACCTCACCCCAGCTCCGACCCCAGAATAGACCACCCCAGACCGGACGGGCCCGGGACGGTCAGTGAGGCCGGGGGCTCGTGGGGGGCTTGGAAAGCCAGTCCCCAGGCCGGGGTGGGCCCATCCCTCCGGGCCAGGGCTCACCTTCGGCGGCGGGCCCGCAGGCGAAGAGCGGCGCGGGCGAGGCGCGGGGCTTGGGCGGCAGCGCGGCGGGCGGCGGGCACACGCACTCGCCGGGCAGCAGCGACTGCAGGCCGCGCACCACGTGGTACTTGGGCAGCTCGAAGGCCCGGCGGAAGGCGGGCGCCGGCGGCTCGGCGTCGGGTCGCGGCCGCTTGGGCAGCGGCTCTCCGGGCTCGGCGGCGGGGCGTCCGCTCTGGGGGTCGCGGCCCCGCGGTGCCCAGGGGCGCTCCGCACAGCCGTTGGCGGCGCCGGGGCCCGACGGGGCGGAGGCGCCGGGCGCCCGGGGCTTGGCCTCGGGCCTCCTGCCCCTCTCCGGGAGGGCTGGCTCGGCCTGCCGGGCGGCCCCCTGCGCCCCGCCCGGCTGCGGGTGCAGGTGCTGGTGCGGCGGCCGGGGCGCCTTCAGGTTGCTGGGCGCTAAAGTGCTGGGGTCGAGCCCCGGGGGCGGCGGGGGCCTGGCGGGCGCGGCGGGGCCCGGCTTCCCGCGGTCGCGGTCGGCGGGTGCGGCCTTGGCAGGCGGCGCGGGCGCGGGCCGGGCCCGGGGCTTGGGGAAGTGCGCCAGCGGGGCCACGTCCTTCCCCAGCAGCGCGGGCGGGCAGCCCGTGCGCCGGCTGCGCAGCAGGGACTTGCTCCGGCAGTTTTTGTGGATGTCGGGATTGTATTTGTGCTCCAGCCTCTGGTGCATCATCAAAACCTCGGGATAAAAGGTCTTGAAGGTACAAAACGGGCAGGTGATCCCTGGGATTAAACTCTTGCTCAGAGAAATGGCCGGGCAGCCGTGAAGCGCTCCGAGGGACAGGTTCAGAGGTTTCTCCTGACAGTCCCCGCCGGGCTTGTGCTTGCCGTCGGCCACCGTCCCCGCCGGCTTCTCCCTGGGGCTGCCGCCAGCACCGTGGGCCGCACTGCCGTCCACGCGCGCAGGGACCCCCGCCTCCTCCCGACACGCCGGCTCCGGGGGCTGAGGGTCACCTGGCGCCCTCTTCTGCAACACGTCCAAGTACGAGGGGGCAGGCGCTTTGCCCATTTTCTCAGTACTGTCATCAGTTGCATTTTTATTGAAATCCTGAGTATCTCGGTGTACTGGTGAGAGGACAGCGTTGCCCAGAACATTCTGAAAGGTAGAGGCCATCCCCTTAAGTTGCTTTGAAGGTGGGCTGCCTTTAACATCTTTGGCACCATCAAAAAATCTTTTCAAATTTTTGGTTTGCGCACCATCAGCGGCTAGTAGTGCATCTTCGGTCTCCTGGTTTTTCCCATCGGTCTTGACTTCGGCGGCAATATCGATCTGCTTGTCCTTGTGATGTCTCTCCAAGTGATACCGCAGAGACGTCTTCTGCGCTGCAGCATAGTCACAGAATTCACATTTGTATGGTTTTTCACCTGAAACAAGAAATGCCGCTGTGTCACACACGGGGTCATGAAAAACATCAAAATCCATCTTTGGAAACTAAAATTAACTGCCAGGAGGGAATATAATATAGGGTCTTAACTTTTCCCTTCTCTCTCTACAAATCTGCGTATCCAGGATTTTTCTCAAGTTGCTCACTTAATCACCCTTACTCTACTGAATACTTGAAAATGCAAATACATGTCTTCGACTTTTTTAAACATAGCACATTTTAAACTTATTTAACCTTCATCATAGCCCTATGGCACAGGGTATCATTATCCTTTTACAGCTAGGAAGACTGGGCACAGAAGGGCTGCACAGCCAGTGAGTGGAAGACAGACCGTTCAAGTCTGCCCAGCCTCCGGAACCGTAACTATGTTACAGCCGCTTCTAAACCTAAAGAAAATACTGAATACATTCTCATTGCCTTCTAAATCATAACAGTTAATATAGAAGCAGCTGTGGCATTAAAAAACATTGAAGAGGTTTTAATAAGATAAGAGGATAGATACAGTAGTCAGAAACTAAGTAAGAAACTAACTTCAAAACAGAAATAGTTCAAGTTACACGGACACTAACAGACTTAAAATGAGAGCTGCCATCAACATACTACACACTTACTATTAAACTATTGCAGAGGCCTAACAGAATATTTGAACAATATAAAAAGAAGCCAAGACACAAAGCTACATCGTAATTCTTTGAGCTAGTAAGAATTAAGAAAATCTAGGAAGTTCCTTACCTGTATGCGTTCTGAGATGAATATTGAGGTAATAATTTGAACGGAAAAACTTCCCACAATAACTACATTCTCTTGAGGATGTAAGATGCTTTATTTTTCCTCCATCATCATTTTTATCTTAAAGCAGAAACAAAAAATATTTCTGTAAGAAGACAGCTCAAGTACACAAGTAAGACAAGGTGACATCAAGTGTTCTTGATTTTTTCAAACTTTTTTTTGGAAAGCAGAAAATAATTTTTGTATCAGTGCTGGGGTACATCAGAAAGGACAGAACACACCACATGCTATTTTGAGACTGACTGAAGTTTTGGAAGCTTTTTATAACACGTGTGTCCTGTTTCTAGGTTTTGTTTTTGTTTTCTGAGTACGGCAGAATTTGGTGTCCCGGGTTCAGTCCTTCCTTTGCCTCAATCACAGGAAAGATCGTAACAGACTGACATGCAAGGGCAACTTTCTGTTCTCCCAGCATGTCTGCAACAAGCAGGAACCGGCAGACTAAAGCTGGACCTACAGACACTGGCTGGGATAACCCAGTGCTTCGGGATAACTGATTTAGAAAACTCAGCCAATTGAAATTGCCAATTTCCCCAACCACCAGGGAAAAGAAGTCTGTCTTAAGATTGGGCCAGCTACCACTAGAGGGTAGCAAGCACAACTTAATCTTTAAAGAAAATAAAAGGTCTGGGCTCTAGGTCAAATGCCTAAGAAAGTTTGTCAAAATTTAGCACGCTTTGGAAAGCAAAGTGTATCATTCACAAGCACTCACATGGCCAAAAATAAATGTGAGATCAATCAAAATCTGTGCCCAAATGACAAGGGCCTAAACCATATACTTCAATCTCTGCAACAACCGGGCCGGTGTATCTGGGCTGCAACACAGTGAAGGCCCGCGGGGGACACTAATGACAGGAGGATTACACCCGCCACTACCCACCACCAGCCTCGGAAAGACCGTGACATCTGCTACAGTGAAGATACCCGCTCCCATAAAAATGACTTGTTAAGAGTTCTAGATAAACCTCCTCTTACCGAAGACTATTACATGCACCACAACGAGGACCAGGAAGTGGAGTCATCTCTTAAAATTGAGCAAAACCAAACTGGCTCTTTTGCCTTGAAAACTGTTAATTCCAACTAAAAAGGCCTCTTTTCCCTGTTCCTTCCCCCATTTTGCATTTTAGACTATGTAGATCTAGTTTATAAATTTTAAAACGCAGCTTAGCAGCCAACCATGGGCAGCCTCCAATACAACAGACAGGACTGCATGATCCCCTCCCTGAACTCCCCCCCACAGGAGGCAACCACCACTAAACACCTCTAAACACCGTAAACAGGCAGAGACAACCACTGATGGTGAAGACTTAAAAAACAATCACATGAACAACCACTATTAAACCTACTATGAAGTTGAACAAATAAATAACAATTTATATTGTTATAAATATACAATAAGTATACAACAATAAAAACAATTGTCTTTTGATCCTATAAAGTCAATCTCAAGAAAGCCAGGTTGATAGTAAATAAAAGGAAGATAAATCTAAACCACCACATTGTAATACAAACTTAGGAAAATCAATTCTCTAAATACAGAAGGCCCAGCTTTGTCTTACAATCACACCCATCGAGCTGAATTTGAACCTACTGCAATTTCCTACTCCCTAGTATGTGTCAGGATTTATGGTATGTTGCATCATATCCAGAAAGTTATGACATGCATCTGTTTGAACATAAAGGACATGAAATGTCCACATATACCTGGTCCCTGCTCTTTGGGCTTTGCCTCTGATTTTATAGTTCCTACGAGGACTGCAAACTTTTTATCAAGAGGCTGCTGAAATTATCCTTGGGAGGTGGAATACGAGGGTCGATGAACCAATTTTGCGAACAGAGAGAAGAAATCAGGGCAAAGAAAGGTTAAGCAACATGTAATCAGCCACAGAACAATGCAGTGGCAGAACCAGACTAAGGGCAAGTCGTGGCGCTCCCAGCTACGGGCATTCTATCCGCCTGACGACCAAGATTGCCACCTGATTCTTCTGCCCACACCACCTACTGGCAGAAGGAAACCAGCCATCTCCTTTCTTTCAGGGCAACAGGGCAGCTCACAGACCCAACCATCTCCCCATTACGGCATGTCCCTGAACGAGAATGACACTACTAGGAACCACGGTGAAGACAACAGGCCTGTGTTCAAGGCCTTTGTTCTATGAGGTCATGAAGACCCTATAATAGGGTTTTCTAGATTTCTGAAGACTGCAGTATCCTAAGTGCTAAGGTTTCCTGTGTTCCCTGAAACTCAAGACATCCTAAAATCCTCATCAGGAACATCATCCTTTGTGTGATGGCAAAAAGGACCTGACACTGTTTGGAGCATGAAGAGTCCAGGGTACGACGTGGTCAAATTCACCTTGAGTCTCACACCCGAGTTCGCACAAGCCAGCCGCATACCATCAAGCTACAGTCAAAGAAGGCAGCGGCGTCTGCTTCAACCAAAGACCACTTTTGTGAATGGTGACATCCCTCTTAGACTGAGTCACGTTCCCACCATTCAGTTGGGTGGCCTCAACTGATGCAAGGAATTCTTTTAACTGCCTTCAAGGAGCCAAGCCTTTATTCAAACAAAATATTATTTAACAGACAGAAGCACCTCTGGTTCAAGTGCAGATAGGCAAGACCTAAAACACAGCAGGGGGATCCTCTGCCTTGGATAAGTCCCCAGGTCTCAAGAGATGAGAGGTCCCAGGGCACCTGGGTGGCTCAGTCCTTAAGCAGCTGCCTTCAGCTCAAGTCATAATCCCAGGGCCCTGGGATGGAGCCCCACATCAGGCTCCCTGCTCAGCAGGCAGCCTACTTCTCCCTCTCCCACTCCCCCTGCTTGTGTTCCCTCTCTCGCTGTCTCTGTCAAATAAATAAATAAAACCTTAAAAAAAAAAAAAAAAGAAAAGAAAAGAAAAAGAAAGTTCCTGAGCTTCCAGCCATTATGTCCTCTAAAAGCCATTCATACAAGACAAATCTGACTGAGCACTTGAGATGCCTTTAAACCATCTTTGCTGCGTTCAGTCCTTTTATTTTACACACAAATGCTCTTAGTTCCCGAGCTGTTAACAAACACTAGCCTGGCAGACATAAAGAGGACAGGGTACCAGGTAGCATCAGTTTCTCTAAAGATACCCTTGCTCTGGCTGAGAATCATTCCCGGTTCCTTCTGTGGCCACGAGAGCACCGTGCGGAGGAGGAAGCGCAGGAGAGCTGGGTCTGGGAGCACAGGGTCGTGGGTCTGCGGGTCGCATGTAAGGACAAACCCTGAAGCCAAGACCACCGGCACCGGGGCCACACACTCGCGGGCTGGGGGCCGCCCGGCCGCGGTCGGAGGTTCGGCATCCCTGGTACCCCCTCCCCCCGGGTGTCAGCCGCACACACACTAACACGACCGGGACACCCAAAATTCTTCTAGACACCGCCAGATTCCACTGGGGGCAAAACCGCCCCAGGTCGGAACCACGGCCCCGGACCGATGCGCGAGGGAGGCCGCTGTGAGGCTGGCGTGGCCGCCGGGACCAAAGACAGCGCAACAGCAGGTTCAGAGCGGGAAGAAACCCGGGGAAGAATCACGGCCCTGAGAGCTGCGGGGCTCGCGACGGGCGGGCGACCCTGGGCGACCCCAGCGGCCCGGGCGTCCCCCCCCCACCCCCGGCCGGCCCGGCCCGGCCCGGCCCGGCCCGGCCCGCGATCTCTGCGACGGGCGCAGGGGCTTACCCAGATGGAGCCCCTCGGGAAGGCCGTCCTCGGAGCCGTCTTCGGAGCCGCCCTCCCGCTCGACGGCTCCGCTCTCGTCCAGGCCGGCGGGCAGGTCGGGGGAGCAGGTCCTGGGCTGCCGGCCGTCGGCGGCCATGGGGGGCGACTCGGCGTCGGCCCGGCGCTCCTTCTTGTGCACGCGCGAGTGCAGCACCAGCTGGTGGTAGGTCCGGAAGGCTTTGCCGCACTCGGCGCAGTGCGTCGGCTTCTCCTTGCTGCCCGACAGCTTCGGCTCGGCCTCCGCCGAAGGCACTTCGCCGCCGCCGGCTCTGGGCTTCTCCTTGTCCTGTGCGAGGCCGGCGCAGCCGCCGCGGCCCGCCCGGGCCCTCCCCGCGCCGTCGGCGTGGCTCTTGCCGGCGCCCCAGATCTCCAGCAGCTCCTCCTTCTCCGAGCACGAGTCGTCGTTGTCGGTGCTGCCGTCCTGGCCCGGCTGCTCCTTCACCTCGCGGCACACGGCCACCTTCCCTTTGGTCGCCAGCTGCCAGGCCTGGTAGGTGGTGAACGGGTCGAGCTGAGGTATCCATTTCGGGGGCCTGCGGCCGCTCTCGGGGTGCGAGGCGGGCCTCAGCCTCAGGAACTGCAGGAGCTCGTCCCCCGGGGGCGCCGTCCCCCCCGGCGGGGCGTCCGCGCGGGGCCCGGCGGCGGCCCCAGAAGCCGGCTCTTTGGTGTGCATTTTCCTGTGCTCGAGGAGGCTCTCCTTATCCGGAAAGAGGAAGCCACAAACCATGCAGATTTTGTAAGGAGAG
The DNA here is from genome assembly GCF_022355385.1 of Mustela nigripes. NCBI lineage: Eukaryota > Metazoa > Chordata > Mammalia > Carnivora > Mustelidae > Mustela > Mustela nigripes. The sequence goes on from NC_081563.1 coordinate 132,393,053, forward strand.
GCGAGGCTCTCGGCCGCGGGCTCCTGCACCACCTCGTTGATGGTGGCCGGGCTCTCGGCGCCCTGCTGCACGCGGCTCTTGGCGCCCGCCTTGCCCGTGTGCGTCCGCATGTGGTTTTTCAGGAACCAGGGCTCCTTGAACCTTCTCCCGCACACGCTGCACCCGTACGTGAAAGAGTCCTTGTGTTTCTTCATGTGGATCTCGACGTCGAAAGCCACTCTGAAGGTCTGCCCGCACACTTCACAGCTAAATTCTTCATTTTCTTTACAATTCTTGTCCTTGGGAGGCTCTGCTCTCACTTGACTTTTATCGAGGGGACTGAGATACTCCGCTTCCACGCGCAGGACCGCGGGCTCACAGAGGATCGGCCGATGTTGCATTAAGACGTGTTTGTTAAGGTCTTCTGAGTGTGTGAAGGTCTGATTGCAAAACATGCAGTCCAAGGGCATATATCCTTCTATTTGGATTATGTTTTTCTCCTGCGTCGCTCTGAAAGGAACGGTGCTGGTCCCTTTTATCGACACGGCATCATCCAGCTCCGTCTGGGTGCCAAGGGGACTGCCGATCACTTCTGGTCCATCCATATACACCAACAGGGACTGAGTTGGCATGTTTCCTGGCACTTTAGGATTGTATATAAAATTAGAATCCGGTGGAGGAATTTCTGGAATTGGGATAAGGCCACTTGTTAAGACTTGTCACTCACACCCCCAGCAGCCCTGCACTTAGCACTAGAACAAATATTTGTTATAAAAGTTCAAACGAAAGTATATATTCCTGCAGCTTCTTATCTTCAGAAGTCATAGGAAGCTCGGTGACAGAGCCTCTCACTGGTTCTTTCCACACACAAGGCAGACAGACTCCCCAACGCTTTGATTCAAATATGAGTCAGCACAAAGCATTAATTCTCTTTGTCTCCACTGAGTGAGTGATTCAATTGAGCAAGAAGTCAATTCAAGTCCCCAGCAACCTGGAGACAAGGGATTTCCAAAACCTAGAGGGGGAAAAAAAAGCACAGAAATGGTTAGCTGCAGCCAGGGGAAAGAGAAGCCTGGTGTGGACGAGTCACAGCTGGTCTGCTCGGAGCAGTTAGAAGGCACCCAGGTCATCTGCAGCTCTGTTAACCAATACAGTGCGTGTCCCACACGCTAGTTAATTAAATCATTAGCATTTTATCCAATCAGTACACTTAGCAAATCGCTAGATTTTCATCCAGTTAAGAAACTTAACACGTGGTCCTTGGAAGATTTCAATCTATAATGTAAAGATTCAGAGCAGAAACTGTTAAATTCAACAGAATACATAGTAAATGCCAACACTACCAGTCACATGTGTATCCTTATAAACAGACACCGACTGCGAAAAATGACAATTACAGCACTTGAAGTAAAACTTTAAAAGCCAGAACTTCCAACTGTCTTACTTACAGTCAAGAAACACGAATGCCAAAATGCACCTTTGAAGCTTACGCATGCGCCTGCCAACCACACACACACACACACACACACACACACACACACAACACAGGAACCTTCCCCAAAATCCATGTTCAATGACTACAGAACACCTCGGGATAATGCTCATCTTGGCCAAGAGCAACCTTCCTCATTTTGGCTCACAGATATTCTAACCCTCAACCAACCGGCTGCCCAAATTCCCAGTTTGCTTGTAACAACTTTCTGCCTTCAACAAACCTCAGGGTTGGGCTTCCCTGTCCACACAATAAATAAGAAAATACATACACAAAGCTACTTTGTGAATATACACTTTAAATAAAATCCTCCACACCACCAGCTCAACAAGGCTCAGTCTTCAATCAGAAAACGGGTCCTCCCGTTTTTTTTAACCCACCTTTCCCAGTACGCACTGGCCCGCTGAAAAATGGACTATGACTCTATTTAGCTCTGCAGACTAAGATTTAGAAGCTAATTTTCATTCTTGAAGAAGAATTAACCTCCAAAAATCCAATACCACTCCCCCAACACACCTTTCTGGCAAGCACAGAATTGGTTTTTAAAATTTCTCAACTACTTTAACTGAGGTCTGTTCATTCTCCCCAGCAAAACAAAAAGACTTGCAAACTACTCCCACCACCTTCAGCTTTACTTTCTTCTCTCCACTTCCTCAGAGCAAGGGCCTCTAGGCTCAGAGAAGACAAGGAAACATTTCTTCCCCTTCTTTACACTCATAATACAAGAAAATTCTCATGCCCCTTGCTATCTTTAGTTTTGAATAAACCCGATCTTTAACATTAAGCTTTTCTAAATAAGACTGCAGATCAAAGATTAGGGCAAAGAAAGAACATACTGAAATGTTTTATCTTAACTTCTGGGTCTTTTGTTGTAATCACAATGGAGGATAAAACACTGGGGCTGGCTACCAGCTTGGTGGGAAATAACAGAACACTCCAGAGACCTGAGTTCTAGTTCTGGCTAAGTCACAGCCTTCAAGCTGTCACCACCATATAGCCCATCTTGATCTACTTGATGGAGATGATTAAATGACAAGATCATCCTCGAGGGTTCCAAATCTCTGTGGTTCTGGGGGGTAGGTCTACATTATAGACAGACCTAATTTAGGATTCTATGCAGTCATTTATTCATTATACAAATATTTACCCAGCATACCAGGTAATACTTTACCTGAAGAAATTAACAGTACATATTCTAGAAAAGCCAGCTCTCAAACTAGACAACATTGTTTTCACCGGCTGACAGCTATATGAAAAACAGAAACAGCTCAACAAGTTCTCCACCAAGTACACATATAAATTTCAATTTGAATAAAGGCTGTCCTCCATTTGAGGTGCTTTCTATTTTTTGGTTGCAAAATAGCTCTTTAAAAAATGAAACAATGGCAATAGGGAGCAGTCAAGTTTTTGTTTTTTGGGTTTTTTTACTACCTTAATTTGCCAAAATCCAAGTCAGTCCTCAGTATAATCTTTTTCTTTTCTTTTAAGAAATTCTACTACTCTGTGATATTTTAAATTTGGGGGAACTCCAGTTTTCTACAGATAATCTTTCCCAAAAAGACACCGATCCTAAACTCAGTCTCTGAATGAGAAACATGATGTGGGTACCTCCCTATTATGTATTTCCCACCCAGGGTAATGCCATGTAACTGGAAATGCCTGACTTCGACAAACAGTTCAGTTTCCATTTTTATCTCTGAAATGCTCCAATATCTAAGTAAAAAGGAAGTCATCATCAGCTTCTAGCACAAGACCTGAAAGATTAGTAAAGGAGGCACAGTGAGGGGGGAAAAAAAAATCACAGAAAGAAGAGCTTCAGTTTGCCCTTCATTGTGTGGGTGAAGGACGGGTGAAGGCCCGGAGATGAGGGGAGGAGACCCTGCGCCAGGCACCACGGAAGCACTTCTCCCTCAAGGGAAGCTTCTGGCACAGATTCTGATGGTCATTAAGTGTGCACACAACTGTCCTGGGCACTAGACTGCATTGGGTCAAAGCCATCTTTACTGCTCGCTCAAAACAGGAAAACCCTGGGCCAGTCCTTTGGAGTAAGAGCCCAGGAGGAGAGACCCTGTGGACCATGTTCGCTGCTAGCCCCTCCCACCTAGAAGGGGTCTCTGGCACGGGGTCAGGCCCTCAAGAAGCCCCTAGTGACTAAATGAACAAACAGTGTACGTGGTCAGCACAGGGGTAGAGTCAATATTGCCCATCTCTGGCCACAGTCACCAACCATAACTCGGCTGATATTAAAATTAACTCGAGGGTACATCAGACCTTCTACCACCTGGCTCTCTCTCTATTGGTGCCATCTAATAGGCCATTCTCTGCAGTTTCAAGGGCATAATAAAAAATAATCGTATTTAATCACACCACGAAGTTGACCCGCACAAGCAACACCGTATCATTCGGATTTAAAACTGCTCTCCTCCCTGACCCACCGGAACAGAAATGCAGGACAAGCTGGGGAAATCTCTGAGAGCAAACGCCTTCAACTCTTAACTTTAGAAACTGAATGCAGACTAAACACTTCCTTAACCTATAAACCAATTATCTACATCACTTAAAACCAATCTGCTAACAAAATCTAAAAATCTTTTAGACTGATTGCAATAACAAAGACTTTAATACTAACAAAACTTACCAAAAAATAGACATTCTAACCTAATTACAGTTAATAACAACCATGCCAGGCGAGTCAAGTGAGCACCCACACAGCCGTGGGCGGCGTCTCCAGGGGGAGCCCACAGAAGCCAACCACACAGCAAGACGCGGCTGGCGGGGAAGTTGTCTTCGCGGAAGAACAGGAGGAGGGAGCAGGGCGAGATCAGAATCCAACCCCTACAATCTAAATGCGTTTAGTGTGCAGAAAAGTCAGCGTGCGGAACACACTAGGCTAACTGAAAGGCAGCTGGCGGGAATGTTTTTCAATGTTTAAAAAAATGCTCTTAAACCTTTACTCAGGTAAATGATAGCACTTAACCTTCAGGCATAAGCTCCAGGCACCAGAGGCAATAACCAGTATAAATAACCTCATATGCTGAAAGAATACGAGGGCTTACTTGATATTGTGATCACTTCAAAAGAGACTTTTTAAAGAAAAATTGACAACCACATAATCTTTGAAAAAAGGTAGGAACCAGATTATCAGTGCCTGAAACAGAGGTCTAATGCTCTCTAGGCCATGTCTCCTAGTGGTGGTGGTTTTTGTTTTGTTTTGTTTTGTTTTTTAAGGCAGATACTCGTTTTTAAGTAAAAGCTCCTGTGAATTCTGCACCACCTCTAGATTCTGAAATTAGGAAATAGTATACATTATACAATGCTTAATGAAAAACACACACTTTGTGCTGGAGCACAACAAATGAGAAGTCAATGCCACCTTGCTGACGACTGCTGTGACTTGGGAACAGTTCTTTCCGTCCACATGTACTCACGCTGTTAACCTTCAGAGACTGCACAGGCTCTACTTAGCTGAACAGGTCATCTCACATCTTTCTGATATGGCATATTTATTACCCTATTATAGCACCATAGGAATTCAAAGGCCTCAAAAACTGACCAAAAGACGTAAAAATTCCATTTATAATCAAGTCATTTGCTGCATTCCTACAAATCCACATTCTCCCTCTGAGTTACTTAAGTGTCCAAATAAATGATCATTAAAATATTTAACCCAAACGAACTGCTAGTCTCTGGCCAATTCATTTGTACCCTTTAAGCAGCAAAATTATCTCCAAGATCTGGTCAGGAAACTTAGTTTTTCTATAAATGTTCCTTCTGAAGGTCACACATACCCTTTTTTGTCTTAATCCAACAAGTGGAGAGAACTGCACATAGAAAGCCACAGCGCAATCCAAACCTGTAACTTTAAATCCTTCAACCCTATTTCAAGGAAATCACCAAGGTCACACCCATGAACTAAATGGTCAACCCAACTTTCCTAATATAGCTGTGGAAAGATGCTGAAAAGTTCAGCGAGAGAAAAAGATTAAAATATTCAGAAGTTTACATTCAACATCACAATCTCAACTACCCAAAAGCAAATGACTGTTCAAAGGCAAAGCTTGGGGGCAGATCCTACCGAACAGACTCATTTTCTTGAAACTTAGAAAGAGCTCAGTCCTAAAAACGATTAGAGACCAAAGTACTGTAAAAAAATGTAATCACATTTGTATATTTGATTGTCCTCATTAAAAACGCTGCCTGATTCATTCCAAATCAATTAAGGTCAGTTAAATGATCTTAATGTGAACTTGAAGCACCACATATTAGTTTTAGTTTCGGTATTATCAATACTAACAGATATTGTGGTCTGTAAACTGGCTTTTCAAAATTCCATCCTGACCGGAAAAAGAGAAGTCTAAGGGAAATGAATAAAAAAAGACTTTTCATTAAGCAAGATGAAGCCAGGCTCTCTCTGAGGTTCCACTACTGCTCCTTAACCAGGACTACCTTTAAAGCTTTGAAAAGATTTCAGACAGGACAACTGCACCAAAAAGAGGGATTTCACAAACTGAAACAGTAAACTCTTCTTTCTTTACCTGTATTCTTTCACCCTCCACAAGGAGGGAGCTCACACACGCGGATAACTGTACATACAGATAAACACTTTTAAGCAGCTTGCTACACCACCACCCTACATACCTACAGCTCCTTCTCCACAGGGCCCAATGGTGAGTGTTCTTAATTATACCCCATTTAACTAACCAGATTAAATATAAACATGGGCACTGCCTTTTTCGGCAGGAGCTCTTTCTTTAGCAACATTTAAATATTGCCCTCCCTATCTCTGTTGAGTAAATAACTCTAGTTGTAGGTCTGGCTGGTTTAAGCCACCTGTTTGCTTTCAAAATTAAGGGGGAAAACTCTCCTTTCAATTCATCCATATAATCACCGTTAAGGAGACTTATATACTCAACTGAAAACAGAGCTTATCTGCAGATTTAAAAAAAAAAAAAAAAAAAAAAAAAAAAACCAAAACACTTCTTCTGGTGTAACTGACCTGTTCTGAGGTTATCCTGATTGGACACAGGTAGGAGAAAGAAAAACACGTAGTTCTCCTAATGCTGATACAAGAACAAAAGAGATCCAGACTCCCAACCTCCAGTCCAACCAGAACTGCATTTTAAGTCCATGAGGCTTCCTGACACGCAAGAAACTAATCAACAACAATACACAAACCCCTAACGAAGCCATTACAGAACTGGCACCCGACTCCAGGGTCCTGGGGCTCCTCTGCACCGAGTGAAGGAATGTGGTAGAAACGACTTAGGTAAAGCCTGAAGAACAAAAGCTGAGGAATTTAAACTGATTCTGTCAATTTAACTTACCCAGCTGTCTCTTCGGGTTTAGTAATTTTATTTCTCAACTTTATCATAAAATTACCAAACTGGCCCCTAATTTCCAGTAACTCAGTTATGTAGTTACCCTGGGCAGGAAGTAAAGGGGATGTTAAGAACCAGTCAGTCAACAAATGTTCAAATGTAAAGTTGTTAATGAGCATTCCAATGTTAAGCATAAAAGGGCAGTTTGTGGCGGCAGCTGGCTGCCAGGGGCTGCCCCACTGTTTATCTGGAAGATAACTTTATACAAGAATTGAGCTCGCTCATCATGAAGGGCAGATTTTGGGAAAAGATGGTCCCTGTCCCACTTCCTCAGAATCCGGACTTCTCTCTGCCCTCACGGTCTCAATTCAAAATCCCATGCCCCACAGGCCACTAAATTTGCCTAACTCTGCTGCCGGCTGGAGAAAAACACTCCAGATCACCTTTTTCCTAAAAGCCAACACTTGAGAAGTAGACTACACTGCCCCCCAAAAAGGAGGCCTTTTGGTTATAATGATCAAGTTTCCCTCTCCCGAATTTCAGAAATTTCCTGCTGTCTTTGTTCCACGTGCATTTAAACTGGTTAACACCCCTCCCCCGCCCGCCCCCCCATGCATCAGGAGATGGGGTGTACAAATCGAGACTCCCCCACAGCCTCAAGTTTAGTTTACATGCTGTAACTAAACCCTTCCCTATTTAGAGCGTTTAATGTGACTGGGATTTCTTTCCTTTCAGCTCAGTAGCTGTTCTGTAAACACCACCTTCCAGGTTTTTATTTGTAACACCTCAGCAACTTGAAAACGGTTCTGTATGTTCCAAAGGTAGTCGTTTCAATTCAAATCTCATTACACTGATTTTATTCTAGTGGAATACACCTCAGCTTATCCAACGGTCTCAGATGTCCCGTTCCTACTGTACAACTCTGAAGCTTGAAAATATATAGCCATTGTTCAGGACTTTGGCTTCCACTTTCCAATTCATTTGCTAAGCATACGGCTACGGGGTTACACTCAAATAGGAAATTAGCAATGAACCATTTAAAAATAAGTCATCCCCAGCAACCTCAAAAACCCTGACATGCAGGCCAGACTTAGCATACGTTGAGATGGAACATTCTCAACTGAACTTGTCTTTGAGCAAATGGAAACAAAGCTTCACTTGGAACATAAAAAAGGCCCAATCATTTACAGTCCTCAGAGAGTCCGATAAACGTATCTCTTCTTTTCAAGTAGTAGACAGTACACAGTCAAGAGTCATTAGTACTACTCCAAAGTTCTTATGCACCAATATCATGTTTGTGACAACTGTGAGAAAAGCATGTAATTTTATAAAGTGGGAAAACAGCCCATCTTTTGGGACCCCCAAGGCTCTAATCAAGAGTCTCAGAATTAAGAGTGCTCCAGGGTTGGGAAAAGGCAGCCCTGCTGTGGCAAAAACATGCCATTTCATCATAAACGTTGTTAAAAGAGAGAAAAGTGATTATCTGAAATGAGGAGAGAGGGACTCCGTCACTGCCAGGCCATTACACCCCTGAATTATTTCATCAGTTTGTAAGTGACTTGATGATTAAGTCTTATTTTCTGATTTCCTCTTTAAAGGTCCACTGGAAGGGAACCAGGGGCTGCTATTCCTCCCAGAAGTTCCTCTGCCAAAAATGGAGGCTTACAAAGAGAATGCAAATCTACCTCCACCTTCAAAGTAAAGGCAAAGTCAAACCCTCCTGGCTTCCCGCCTCCCTCCTCTTCCCTCCGCTACCTGGTGGGGGCGGGGCGGGGGAGGGGGACAAGCTGTTATCTCAACAGATTTTTCAGGGTGAAGGGGGCAAAGTATTTTCTACAAATTTTATCGAAGTGGTGTATTAGTTCCTTTTTTTGATTAGGAAGTGAAAGGGAATAATATGAACCCAAGACAACTGCTAAACTTCACTCTTACAAGTTATTAAAAACAGCAAAGGTCAAACTGCAAAGTGTTAGAAGGTGCTGTGAAGATAAAAAAGGACTGAATGAAGCTGTACACTAAAGAAAAGTCTGTGTCCTTCAACTGGAAAAGTCATAATCCTCCCCCACTTCCTCCTCCAGCACGCAAACCAAGGTAGGGTCTGAAGCAGCAGCCTTCCTCCTCACACCAAATAATTAAAATTCCAAACAATCAGATTATTAACCCTATTCCAACAAACAAGCCAAATAAACTGTAAATTTGTGTCATGCCTACTGACAACAGGATTTTTAAATAAATCACTCTGCCTCTTTGAACTTAATACTTATATAACTGATTGGGGGGGGGGGGGGGCAGCAATTTGGGGTGGGAGGGGTTTGACCTCACTGAAACACCAGGATTAAAAACACACACTACTAGAGTCTTTGGGACACTGAACAAAAACAGTATCTAAAATAAACATGACTTCTCAGAAAAAGTCATCTACCATTAAGGACACACCTTAAAAGTTCTTAGCACACATTAACTAAGCAAGCACAAACTAGTGGTTTGACTGCTGTATTTTTCAGACAAAAAGCAATTAGATTATTACTCTGCACTTGTCACTGCAAACACTGAAGGCTTTTTAGAAACTCTAGATTATTCATTCTCAAAGTATTATAGAATTTAGCATTTCAACTCTTATTTGATATCAATCAAGGCATCCATCCTGGGGGAGGAGGGGAGTACAGTAAAAGAACATTTTTAAATGTACTTCTTTAACACATACAAAAGAGAAGGTGCGAGGCCTCCCAAGACCCCTACCTAGTTGCCAGGCCTGGCAGGCAGCTGTTGTTACCCTGCCTTTTCTTTTGTTGAGCTTAATCTCATGTCAACTCATTCAACCAACTCAAAAGCGATGAAGACATAATTGAATCAACCTGAACTAAATCAGACCTAGGCTTCTTAAAACATACAGCTTAATGGTTCCAAACGATCTAGAAAGCTAGGAAACCAGCTAATATGTAGCATGTAGTGGTCAGTACTACACGACCCCAAACTGGCCCAAGGACCACCGCAACAGACTTGCATCTAATATAGGTTTAGGAATGTTCCTGCCGATGCCTCAAGCCCTATAGGCTGATTCAGAAAGATAAATTGGGACTCAAGGAATTTCAAAGAAGAACACACCAAAGACTTAAACTTTTAAGTGACTACTCTTTTCTTGGGGGGGGGGGGGGGGGAGAAAATAAAGTTTCTACTCCAAGTGTAAGCAAGCCACTGGGGGTCCCAGAAGTGGCCACTGGTGGCTCTTTCCTGTTCCTGTAACTAAACCTTTAGGAAAAGTCCCCGCCTGCCCACCCCACCCTACCCCACCCCCATCCCACCCGCCCAAGAATGCGGCTTCCCGTCCTCGGTGGCCCTTCCCTGAATCCCCAAAAATGTGGGTTCCAACCCAGACCTGAACGTCTGTCCGGATCATAGGCGCAGGTACCTGCCTGCACACCCCACAGGCCAGGTCTAGCCCCCACCCGTGCAGGAGAGCCCAGGCCGCCCCAAATCCGGCCTCCAGGGCCCCCAGCAGCGCGTCCTTCTCTCCCCTCCCCATCCCGTGCCGCTCGCATTTTGGGGCCAAAGCAAGAGAGAAGAGGGCTCTACATCTGAAACTGCGCCGTTTCGCCACTCAGCGCCTCCTGGCAGAAACTTCCCTTTTAAAAAAAAGAAAGAAAGAAAGAAACACTTAGAGGCGAACATTTCAATCCTTCCTGCCCTTTAGTTACTAGTTCTGCTTCCAGTTGGCTTCGGGACTCCCAACTAGAAGCGAGAGTTACACAGATACTCTTTAAGCGTTTAAGGGCTATTTAAAAAGTTTCAAAAAATCTTTTAAATTAAAGGGGGGGGGGGGAATACACCTTATCACACACATCCAGGAAACGCAGCCCGTGCACCGCCAGCTCAGGGATGGGCAGGAGACAGGACTCCCGGGGACGGATTTTGGGGGCGCCGGGGGGTTTGCTGGGGTGCGCTTTGGGGTCCGCGGCGACGCCAAGCCCCTCCCTCGGTCCCTGTAGACGCGCCCTCCGCCCGGCCCGTGTGGACGGTCCCGGCCATTGTTTGCGGGGGACGCCTGTTAGGACGCATTGTTTTGGCTGTTCCCAAGTTGCCCCGGCCCCTCCCGGGCCATCGCGGGGGACCCCGCACCGGCCCCCTCCTCTCCGCCCGCCCCCCACGGCCCAGCCGGCAAACCCGGAGAGCCGCCCGGCGGAGCCACCCAACTTTTCCGGAACAGCCCCCCACCCACCCACGCACGCACGCAGCCCCCGGCTCCCTCCGGCCAGCCCCTCGGTCCCGGCCGGAGAAGGGGGACTCCCCGCCCCCAAGCCATCCTGACTATCCCCAAGAGTGAGTGTGATGGTCAAACACTGTACACACCGGGGGCTCGCCCGGCACCTCCTCGCCGCTGGAATCGCTCCGAAGCCGGGTGGGGAGGGGGCGCCCTAGAGGAGCGGAACAGAGCTGGAGCGGGGGCCGGGCGGGGCGGGGGTCCTCCGGGGAGGGGGGCGAGCTAACGAGCACGGGAGACTCGAGGGCGGCTCGGGGGGACTCCGGAGGGCGAGGCGAGGCGCCCCTGGGCCCGGCGCGGGCGGGGGGCGCGCCCCCTTTACCTGCGGCTCCGGCTCCTCGGCCATTTCCTCGCTCGGCGGCGGCCGGGACTGAACTGACACCACACGAGCGAGCCGAGGTTTGAATGAGGAGGGAGCAGGCGAGGAGGGGAGGGGGCGGGGAAGGCAGGAGGGAGGGGAGGCGACGGGGAGTTTCTCTCGGCCTTTTGTGCGGACACCTCCCGGGTTCCGCGCCCGCACCGGCCCCCCAAAAGAGACGGGGGGCCACTGGCCGCGGGGCGAATCATCTCCCAGGGCGCCTCGGGACCCCGCGCCTTGAAGCCCCCCCCCCCGAGGGAGCGCCCCCCCCGCCCCCACCCCACCCCCGCCCGGGGGATTTGGGGGCCGGGCTCACCTCGGGCGCGGGGCTAAGGTGAGCGGGGCGGGGGTGCGCACAGGGGGCAAAGGCGCGGGCGCCCCCTACTCGTCCGCGCGGGGACAGTGCAGGCGCGGGGGGTCCCTAGAGCCGCCGGGGCGCGGCGCGTCCGGCGCCGGGGGACTGTTGGGTCAGAAAGTGCTCAGGGAGCAGCTGTTGCGCCCTCCCTCGGCCCCGCCGCTCGGAGACGCCCCGCCTCCTGCCTTCACCGGCCACGCGGCCCCGCCCCCAGGCCCCGCCCCCGGGGCACGTGGTCCGCGCAGGCGCGCCCCTGCCCCGCCCACCGCCGCGGACTCCGCCTCCGGCATGCGAGCGAGCGGCGAGCGCGCGCCCTCCCGTTCTCGCCCGCGATTCCCGCGCACGCGCGCGCCTTTCACCGCCCCCACATCCCCCGCCTCCCGCCATCCGGCTAAACGTGGCCCGCGCGCGCTCCGGCGGTTCCAGTGACAGGTACGCGGGGAGGGGGCCGCGGGGGCAGCGCGCAGGCGCAGATGTATGCCTCGGCCTTGCCGCCTCCCCCTCCCTTGCAAGGTGTGCCCAGGAGAGGGAGGGGCCGGCAGCCGAACTCCCGGGTCACCCCGAATTACCAGCAAAAAGCCTCCACACCCATTTGAGTGGGTTAGAAGGCGGCGGTGCGCAGTTTTTGAGAGTCTCGTCCAGCGTGAGCGCGGTCGGAGAAGACACGATTAAAATGGTTTAAGGAGTCTGCATGAAGCTGTCCTGTAATAATGGTTGTTTTTCCACAAGAGCCCGACTTGCGCCGCTTTATAACTCGAGATTTCTAAACTTGGCCTCGGTTCCAAGAATCCACTTGGCTTTGATAGAAATCCACGTGGATGAAACTGAACTAAAAACTGGGGGGGGGGGGGGGGGGGGGGGGGGAGAATCCAGCTAGCCTCGCCCCCTCCCCTTCCCACCACCAACGCAGCTAGCGCCTTTCCTCCTCCGGCCTGCTCACAAAAAGAAAGGGGGCTTGGTTCCGAAGGCCTGCGTTCCTTCATTTTAGGTAGGCCCCGGGAGGGCCCTAGAAGCTACAATCACAACCACCAAGTTTTCTGCCCCAAAATGCAAACGAATGCAAATGTACACAGCGCTAAGCAACTCCCCACAAACAAAACAAGTGTTTTGTTTTGTTTTAATGGGATATGGGTGTATCCAAAATGGAAAAACCTTAAAACATACAAGAAAGGCACTTAAAAGTATATATTTAATGAAAGGGGGCGGGGCTGGGGCTATTTAAAATGCTCTCCTGGTGAGCAGCGCAGTTCTTAATAGAAAATGGAATTTGAGAGACAGCTTCTTAGCAGAGGTGAAGAATTTGCCAAGTGTGATGTTTTGCTGTCATTTTATATAGAACTACTAACCCCACATATGGTCTGGTTAGTCTTTTTTATAAAAAGGAAGTGAACCAATTACTTACAATTAATTAGCAGTGCCAGAAGTAAATTCTTTGGCCAGAACTTGTTTTTTCCCCCACTCAAATACACTGATGTTGATCATTTTTATTTCTAGTATTAGGGTTCCTTTTCTCAGGGAAGAGACTATCTTTCTTTAAAATATTTTTTTTTAAACCCTTATAGTCACATCCCAAAACACAATCCGAAGACATTCTTCATAAACAAGAAACTTGATTTAATTTATCAAAACAAATGACTTAGGGCATTGCTACAAAACATACTATGAGGGAATGGGACCAGGCTGAGTTGTAACATTAAGTGTAGCCTGACTCTACATGTTAATGGATAACCTTTGAACTCTGAAACCTTGAAAGCTGTAAACACAATAGCACTGATAGTTAAAAATTCTAGTGTCAAAATTGGGCAAAAAGAAAAGTCCAAAGTTTTCCGTAGGGATAGGGAAACAATCCAATGTTTTGACAAATAATCGTTTCACTAAGAACAATGAGGCTTCTGGCTCTCAGACCTTGTTGCTACTGAATTATTTTCTGAGCAAAAAAAAAACGGTTGTGCTTTTCTCCCTAAGAGCATCGTATGGTTAGCTACCATTTCTCTCTCCTCCACCCCCCAAAAAAACCTTATTATGTTGTAGCTTTTAAAATTGAAAGATAATTGTATTAACTGATCTGGCTGCTGAGAGTTTTATACATGATCCTTAGGTTTGAGCAAAGAATTACAAAGAACCTTATTCCTGGAGGCATGCCAATAAAACTGGGAAGTCGGTTGCAAAAATTCTGCCAGTGACTGAGTGCTGGGTTGCAAACACATACTGTGTTTTTAAATGGACATACAGTGATCTGAATTTGCTGTTCAGGGCATCCCTGAGACACACACTCTCCCCTTTGTATGTGACGACTCCTACTTAAGATTTATTTGGGAAGCCATGCACAGTTAAAACAATTAAACAGGGAAACTCCGAAAGTAAGGGAGAACACGAGGAACATGTAGTTTTGTAGTAAAAGCTCAGAACTCATGATTATTCTATGAAATGAAAATTGAAAACAAAGCATTATAGTCTATATCTACTTAGCTCCACCCATGAATAATCCTGTTTTGCCATTCCCAATCCCCCCCCCCCACCCCCAGCTAGACTGTCTCTAAAGGAGTCAGGTGCTGCAGAGACACTGGCAACAAAGAAAGAATAGAACCAGAGATGTCCCTTCAAATGGAAACCGATGCTCTGTACATGTTACTCAGAGAAAGGGCGGAAAAAGCCCCACTTCACCTCTCCTCCATGCGACAAACATCAGCTACAGCTCGTTTTTCACTATTATCCAAACAGACCGGCCCTCCTCAAGATATATTTCCCAGTGTATGCTTAGAAAATCGCACCATTATCTCTGATTCAATCCTCGTGATTCAATCCTCTCCGTTTGCTAACTTCTGGTTTTCTCTCCAGATGCTGCCTGTCACAGCCTTCTCAGATCATTATAACAAAACAAAACAAAACAAAACAAAAAACCTTCCTAATTTGCTACATTTAACATGTATTGGAATCATCTTTGGAGACTTAGCCTTAATTAGAAGAACAATGTGATAGGATCTTCCTATTTCACAAGTATTTATTTTACTGTGGAACTATTACAGAGAAACAATTTGGAAACTGCACGGAAATAAACCCCTGGAGCGGAAATGGAGCCAACATAGATACTCGACTTAAAAGAATCCAGTGTTCAGAGCAGAGCAGGAAAACCCGAAAAACTGTAGTGAGGAGTCAGCAGGAAAAGAAAATGAGAAAGTTAGGCAAACCTGCCAGCTCTTGCTAACTACAAAGGACATTTGAGAAGGAAACCGGGACAGCCCTTTTAACACGACTGAATGCACTAAATTAAGTAGGGATCACCAACAACTCCAGGGAACGCTCCACTCCTCTCTTTTCTATTAAGTTTCTTGATCCCCACTCGAGTCATCTCGAAATTTTAAGCCCTCTATAAAACATCATCCTACTGCATGATAAAAATAAATTGCAGAAGTCACCTTTTAGAAGCGGAGGCAGGGTCTGGAGCCTGGAGAGTCTCCCTCAGTTTGCCAGTCCACCTTGCTCAGAACAATACTGTAAGAGACGAGATTGCTGGTTTTTACAAGCAAACTGAAAAGGGAGGGGCCAAGCAGAAGGCTCAATTTAAATCGAGGTTTTGATACAATCACGACTTGATTAAATTAATCGACCTCGCTAATGCGCAAAGAGGGTAGTTCCTTTTTAACTGTATAGGTCCCATCGGCAAGTCCGACTTTTGTGGCCGAGTGTCCTCCCCCTCTTCGAGGGCAACTTTTGTCTTCCGCCAATATTCTGGCTGGTTTTCCACGGTTGGCTTCACTCACGTTGCAAATGTAAACTTTCTTTCAAAATCACATGTGTCACAGAACTTTTGGAGCACCTCTGGAAAGCTTTTGGCACAAACCCCATATCCCAGATGGGGAGCTCTGGGAGAAGGGGGGGGGGGCAGTAGAAAGGAAAGGCAACTCATGTTTATTGAAGTCTGACTCCTGTTCTCCTCTCAATAAGTGGACCCATCGACCATCCACCCACTCACTCAAGCCACAACCCAGAAGTCAAATGGTATTTCATCCCCATCACCGCACCTGCACCTTTAATCCATCAAGTCCTACAATTTCTAGCTTAATGTATTTCAACTTTGTCCACTTACCTCCATCTCTAACACAGCACCATGACCTCTCATTCTCTCCTCCAAATATATGGACTAAGTTCTCTTCCAGGTTCTTCCTTTCTAGGTTTGCCTTAATACAAGCTCCACCCGAAGTCCAAGAGATCTTTTTACAGAGTAAATCAGATCCTGTCACCGCCCAGCTTAATGGCTTCCTATGGCCCCAGGGGGAAAAAAGAACAAACTCCAGAGCTTGCCTCCCCAGTTCTGTAGACCTGGCCCCTGCCTCTGCAGCCTCAAGTTTTGGCAAGCCCTTCCCTGGGATTCTGAGCTTCAGCCTTTAGGCCTTCCCTCTGACCTAGAGCTTTCAGACCTGTGGCTCCCTTTGCTAGGCTCCCCCTTCCCGTTCTTTCAAGATGTCAGCTTCTGTCCCTCCTGAAATTGGTTTAAATTTCACAAGTATCTGCCTCGGAAAGGAGAGAGAGAGTGGGTCCCCACTGAAAATGTGTAGTCATGTCTTCTCTCCAACTGCCCTGCCTCAAATACTCCAGTTCCATCTTCTGAAAGCTGCCTTAGCCCTAGAATATTACTTAATCTCTCTGGGTTTCAGTTTTCTCATCCACAAAATGGGGTGATAATAAAGAAGAGAGGAGGAGGAAGACCTTAAAACTTCTCATCACAGGGAAAAAAAACTGTAACTATAAGGGGTGATGGATGCCAACTAAACTTATCATCATCATTTTACAACACAGACATATCAAATCATTATGTTGCACGCCTTACACTTATACAGTGTCCTACGTCAACTGTATCTCAATAAAACTAGGAAAAGTAGTATCTATAATTATTATCTATGTAAATAATATTTTGTCTGTAAGACTGGAGAATTATTATTTTTTAAATATTTTATTTATTGGACAGACAGAGATGACAAGTAGGCAGAGAGGCGGGCAGAGAGAGAGGGGGAAGCAGGCTCCCCACTGAGCAGAGAGCCCGATGTGGGGCTCGATCCCAGGACCCTGGGATCATGACCTGAGCTGAAGGCAGAGGCTTAACCCACTGAGCCACCCGGGCACCCCAAGACTAGAAGAATTAAATGAGGCACACTGCGGAGCTGTAAACCCAGAGTTTTGCGGTGAGATATGGAGAGCCTGGCACTGTTCTAGGCATTGGAGACAAAGCTTGCCATAAGCAAAATAAAGTCTTTGCCCCTTTAGAGGAAGACAAACAACACATAGAGAGTATATTTGCAACGTAAGGGTCCCTGGAGAGGGGAAGAAGTGTGCGGTTGTAAATCAGGTCTCCCTGAGGAGCAGAGAAGCCCAGGACATTATGTGGCAAAGCATACTAATACGGGGGGGGTGTGGGGGGGTGTAGAAGGGGAGAGGCTCAGGGCAGGAGAAAGGCTGGCTTGGGGAGAGAACTGCCAAGGAGGCCGGCGTGTCCAGCGAGTGAAAGGAGAGTCAGGAAATAAGGCAGGACCTCGTAAAGACAGTGGCAAGGGCTGGTGTTGAGTCCAGTCTCGACAACATGTCATACGGCCAGTTCCATGTCCCCGTGTCACTCACTGCACCTGCCGCACTTCGTAGAAGGGACCCCTTCCTCATCTGGAAATGTTGTTTTCCTTGCTTTGGACCCCACGTTCTACCGATTTCCACCTCCCCACCCCCATCCTCACCGGACGCTGTTTCTCAGTCCATATCCTGGGTTTTTCTCCTCTCCCTGTCCTCCAGACTTTGAAGCACCCAAGGCCCAGGGATGTTGCCTTGTCTTCTCTTTCCTGTTCATTCCCTAGATGATTTCATCAAGTCCGATGGCTCAGTAGGCCATCTAGATGTTTAGGACTCCCAAACATCTATCTTCCACCCAGACCTCTCCCCTGAACTCTTAAAACATATTTCCCACTGCTTAGGCCATCTCCTCTCAGATGGCCGGCCACAGCCATGACCAGTAGCTGTGCTCACAGCAGATGCATATAGAAGTGAACAGTGAAACACAAAGCTCAGCCACAGAGAGGTCCAGTGGGAAGGGAACTGAGGTTTGGGTCTTGAGGCCAGGCACTGGGCTCTTGACTCAGTTTGCTTATCTGTAAAATAGGGATTATAATCTCTGCTTGGCCGCCTCATTAGATGGTCAGGTTGTCCATGTCAAAGCACAGGGGAGCCCGGTGTCATTCAAAACCAAAGGGTGGTTTTTATGATGACTCTTGTAGATACAGAGCAGCAACTCCCCAAAGGGCTCTACTTCTACGTGCGACTGTCTTGGAAGTCCACCTGGTAACTCTAGCCTCAGTTTCCCGACACATTTTACACGGGTCCGAAACCTGAGGTTCGTCACTTTTCTGGGAGGAGCCCGCAGAGTCTCTGGCCTCCCGTCCGTCCTTTTCCTCCCATCTCTCCCCACTGGATGAGATGAAGGGTCCAGTGAGTTGTCTGTGTAGTAGTTGGTTTAAAAAAAAATGTCATTTTCTTTTATTTATTTATTTATTTCTGGTCTGAATCAAACTGTTCATTCCATGAAAAGCAGGGACTTGTCCAAACCCACACCCAGCAATGCCTCCCGCATTTCTCTGCCGGGGATGGGTCACGTGGACTAGAACACGATCGTTCCGGTAGATCCCATGCCCAGAGCAGGCGCAGCACGCCAAGAGGCTATCTGGTAAGCGCTAACATTGGCTGAGTTCTCAATGTGTGCTTTTCACTTTATAGCTCACTGAATCTCCCTAATGACCTTGGGAGGTAGGAATTATATTCTCCCATTTGTTAGAGGAAGAACCTAGGCAAAGAGGAATTAAATAGCTCTCCCAAGGTCCACAAGCAATAAGCCACAGCCTCCTCTACTGTGCAGACCTGGCTAACCCCCACCCCTACACCTCACCAGTGTACCCCAGGACCTTGAACCATGCCTGTCATATAGTAGATGCTCATTAAAGACTGAATGAGAAATGCGTAAATAGATACTGTGTGCCAGGCACTTTACATCCATTATCTCATTATATCCTCCGAGCAACACAATGGCTATTTTTAGTCTTGCTTTAAATATGGAGAGCCCAACTATGCATCCAACCAATAGCGTGTGCCTGGCTTTGTTTGCCACAGGCCTGGGACCCAACTGGATGGAGAGGGGACTCTGTTTACAGAGCTACCATTCCAGCAGAAACGTAGGCAGTTCCATCTCTGTCACATCGATCTTCTCAAAAGTCACACTGATCTTTTCAAAAGTCAAATCTGATTACATCAGGGCCCTGCCTACGACTCCCCATGTCTCTTAGAATAAAAACAAAAATCCCTGATAATGTGGCAGGCAGGATTTGGGGGTTGAGGGGGGACTCCTGACGACTTTGGATTTTTTTTTTTTATGCTATGGGGACCCTGGGATGCCACTGTGAAGAAATGCAAGCGAAACCGACTCACTGAACTTCGAGTAAGTATTTCTTCCTTGAGAGATTATCTCCTGCAAGATCTCATCCCGGTTAAACAAAGGAGACACGGCAAATCGGAGGCCACTGCTGTCCTCGACTTACTCTCCCTTGTGGAGGGCACGATCAGAGAGAGTTGTCACTGATAAGCCCATCTGGCACGGGACTCGCCATAACCTTACCCGTCTTCACCCCTTTACTTTGTACTGCCTTTTCTCTAAAAAGAGGAAACTGAGGCTCAGGATGGTTAAGTAGCCCACCCAAGGTCACACAGCTAACCCCGTTTCCCTACCTTCCAGACTGCACTGAGGCCAGTGGGCTGCTTGAAGCCCCATGTCAAAGCCCAGCTCCGTCACCCATGTAAATTTCCTCCCTTCCAAAAAGCTCCGCTGATGCACATTTCTCGACATCCTATTTCCTGAATGTCTACCAGCCAGCCCTGGGAGTCTCTGGGGCAGGGTTGAACACCCTCACCCAGCATTCTCCTTTTCCCCGCCCCCCATTCTGGAACAACATTTCACTTGGTTGCCCTGGGGCTAGTCCCTTCCACCTCAGTCACTCCCGGGCATTCTTGATGTACCTGCTTACTCGTCCTCCATCATCCCTCATCATCCCCATCCAAACCTCCTTCCAAGGTGGGGAAGAGAGGCCCTGCAAATTTATGTCCCAACAGCAATTAACAGAGAGTTTTTTGTTTCTGTTTTTGTTTTGCACAGAGCTGGGAGGTAATAAACATTTGTGAGATGAATATGTCTTGAACTGGGTCTCCACTGTCCATGCTTTTTACACAGCCCCTCACAGCTGATCAGACAATCTTACAGATCTATCACCTGGCAGCTCTCAAACGCACACCCTCTCCTTTCGATTCCTACCATCCTGCCTCTCGTTCCCTTCTGATCTTTGGAATAACCTCATAACCAGGCCCCAGTGCCTGTCCCAGCCTAAAAGCCTTTCTCCTAAACCCGACAAATAATCGTCCTGCTACTCCTGCCCTGTACAAAAATCTTCAATTTACCGAAATAAATCATAGCTCCCCCCTCTGAGGATGCAAAGCCACACGTGGGCCCCAGCCAACCTTTCAGCCGGCTTCATTCCATACATATTTACTGACCACTCCTTTGTCTCGGGCCCTGGCTAGGTAGTAATTAAAGAGTGAGGTACAAAACAAATTGGGATTCCTGCCCTCGTGGAGTTTATGTTTTCGTAGGAGAAACAGACATTAAACAAATTAAAACATTAGAAAACATAGATAAGCATATAATTATAGTAACCACCTTAAAGAATCACTCAGGGGCTCAAAGAAGCCTACACAAGGATATTCATGGTAGCATTGTTTATAGGAGTGAAAAATAAGCCCAACCTGCATGTTCATCAGGAGGAAAATGGCCACCTAAGCTACGATATCAAAATGTTAAAATAGTGTCGCAAGCTCGTGTGGCTAGAACACCAGGACATTGTGGAGTAAATATGTAAATAAAGCCACAAAAGATGTGCCATTTTTGTTTAGACACACATATACGATAACACACTTTCTAAAAGAATTATATGTATATGGACATAATCTACACATATGCGTATATATGTATATGTAATACACACACATGTTTAAGCTACACACATACCTTAAGAAAGACAGAGGCCGTTCATTTCACAATATATCCAAATATTGAATGATTATATTGTGCTACTGATACTAATATGATACAAAATACGTATGCAAATGCATGAGTAAAAGTTGGTTAATACTCAAATATGGGGAAGGATCCAGGACCCTTTACTGGTAGCTCTAAATATTTTAATCTTTTAACTTGTAAAACATAAGCATATTCAGCCTGTATTACTAAAAATTAGCTGCCTATTTACATAGAATTCCAAACTATATTAAATACCCTGAGAAATTTTTTAAATGGGGAGTAAAATGCTTAGCATTTCCATATACTGCTTTTTAATGAACTCTTCTCTACTTACCCATCTCCTTGCTCTGTGCCCACTGCCTGTCCCACCTTCATTTTGAACCTCCCCAAACCCACATGCCACATCTGTCCAACAATCAATCTGCAGCCATCCTGCCCATCCCCCACGGTCCACTCAAATGCCACCATGCTCTTTGTTCAGTCACTCTCTCTGTTCGACGCCTCCTTTATGACATTTGCTGGGTTATGCCTAGCCCTGCCTGGCTGTGTGTGTGTGTCCGAATGGCCAGCAGGCTCCTCACAGAAAGGTTAGGCCAGTTTCCTCCACGTCACCCAACAGTGGCTGGCACCCAGGAAAAGTATCCCATTATTTAGCTGCTCTATTGAATTAAGTAAATGTGCTCCCTGGGTTCCTCCATTCACTCATTCAGTTACTCTCTCACGCAACAAGTATTTATTAAGCAACTACTGTATACCAGGCACTGTTCTAGGTCCTGGAAATACCACAGGAAAGCAAGCCATCAAAATGCCCATCCATGTGGAGTTCACACTTAATGCTGTCGTGTATTAAATGGTAATTGCCACGGGACACCTGGCTGGCTCAGTAGGTAGAGCTTGTGACTCTTGGTCTCGGGGTTGTAGGTTTGATCCCCACAGTGGGTGTACAGATTACTTAAAAATAAATTCTTTTTTTTTTTTTTTCAAATTAAATGTTGGGGCACCTGGGTGGCTCAGATGATTAAAAGCCTGCCTTCAGCTCAAGTCATGATCTCAGGGTCCTGGGCTTAAGGCCTGCATCAGGCTCTCTGCTTGGCGGGGAGTCTGCCTCTCTCTCTCCCTCTGTCTCTCCCCCTGCTTGTGCTCTTTCTGTTTCTCTCTCTCCCAAATGAATAAATAAAATCTTTAAAAAAAAAAAAATGTTAAGTGCTATGGAGAAAAAATGAGGGGTGGGGCAAGGGGCCAGGGATTAGAGGGAGTTGCCAGCAGTGATGTTCAACAGGCTAGGTACGGAGAATCCCAGGTGGACACATCCTGGTAAAGATCTGAAGAGGTGACAGTGGGAGCCATGTGGTATTCTGGGGAGAGAGCATTCCCGGCTAAGGGACTGGCACAGAAAGACCTTGAAGCCATGTTCCCCATGGTTCGAGGAACAGTGAGGAAGCCAGAGCAGTGTTGTGGCTGGCATGGAGTAAGAAGAGGACGCAAGTCAGAAAATTAGGGTGGAGGAGGTACACACAATTTGGGGGCATTGTAAAGACTGGCTATTACCCTGAATGAACCTGAGAGCTGGTGAAGTACGAGCAGAGGAAAAACAACCTGTCCGAGGCCTTAAGAGTCTTGATAACAAACCGATAAATTGATAAAACCAAGAGTCCCCCTAAAATAATCACCCAGATAGTCTCCCTTGCTGAAATCACTCAGACATTTAAGTGTGTCTATATTTTTAGCACAACAACCACCACCACAATGATAATAGTTACAGTAAGAAGAGAAGAAAAAGAGGAACAAAAAGAGAAAAAGAAAACAATTTATTGAGCCCCTGTTATGTGCCATAGTCTTAATTCCACACCTGACTTATCAAATCGTGGTGCTATCTTGTTGTCCTAATAAGCTGTATACTTAAATTCGTCTGGCAGATGAGGACACATCAGAGGGTAACTCAATCTCTGACTTACTAACTTCTTTAACTTACTTGAGATTCTACAATAAGAATGAAGCAGAACTCTAGCCCGGACGAATTCCAAGGCCCATGCTGACTCATGCCATTCTTTTTTTTGAAGTAAGTGGTTGACTTTGGCCTCAGGAGAATAGAAAATAATAGTAGTAATCATTGATTAAGTATTTATGATGGGCCGAGTACATTGTTTGCACCCTTTCTGGATACCAGGCAGAGTTGGTACCCCCACTCCTCCCCCACCCCACCCCCATCCCTGTCGTCCAGATTAGAAACTGCATCTCCGAGTGAGAACATGGGTCCTGAGTAAAGGACTGAGCCCTTGAGACTGGATTCCAGGTTCAAACCAAGACCCTGGGCTACATAGCTCTTGCCTTTGCCACCTACTGGAGATCTCTTGCCCGCGGCCCCCTTTTACAGAGGGAGGTACGAGTACTCACTGACAGGTGTATTCGGAGGAATAAATTAGTCCTCACTAGTAAAATGCTGTGGGGAGAATGTGGCACATAGTAAACACCAAATCAGGACACACCAGTCTCAGAAAGACCACCGCCCGCGGCCGCAGAAGCTTGCCAGCGCTCAGAATCAGGTCTGTGTGCTGTGCTCAACCCCTGCGGGGCCTTGCCAGGGTACGCATTCTGGGTTAGAGAAGAAAACAAGAATGTGTACGTGAAGGGAGAGGGCCCGGCGGAGCTGGACCCAAGACTGTCCTCTCTAGAACCAGAGCTGCATCCTCAGCAAGACCGCCCAACGTGGACAAAGCGAGGGGAAATCCTGGAAGAAAGATACCTCAATCCGAGCGCCCGTCACAGCAGCTGGGAGATACCTGCCCTTCGGAGTTCCTTGGGCATCTTCTCCAGACCTGGAGGTCAGGCGAGGCACCTGAAGGAGAGAGTCAGAGGTGAGTGGCCACTGGGAAGGATGTGAGGGAGCTGAGCTCCGGTCTTCCTGACTCTAGGGGTACCCTCGCCAGCCACAGCCTCCCACAGGATGCTGGGGTTTGGGGAAAATGCTGGACAGGACCCGGAAGGTCACTCTCCTGAGAGGTGTAGAGTGACCAAGAAATCCTGAGTCTCGACTGAAGGTCAGACACTGCCCTGATGCCCAGTGGTACAGCGGATGGAGAGCCGGGTACCTCCCCGCGGACTTTGAGCAGGTGGGCTGCTGCTCGGCGGCCCCCAAAACGAACGCGCACGTTTTCTGAGAAAACCCGACCGGAGCCGAACATGGTCTTTACGACCTGCATGGACCCAGACCCCAGCTCCATGACTCAGCCGGTGGGAAACCTCAGCCTCGGGACTTGACCCGCCTGCCTCACCTGTACAACCGGGGTAACAGTGCCACCCAACCGCATCGGGCGATTCGGAGGGTCACAGGAGCTAATCACAACCAAACCTCAAAACGGTGCCTGGCACACACAGCGATCGCCCAGTAAACACCAGCCAAAATGACCTGAGTCATTATTCTCTCCGAAAGTTCCTTGCTCTAAAACAGCCCTTCAGCTTAACTAATCCCTTTGGCTTCTTTGACAACTTTAAAAAAAAAAAAAAAAAAAAAGTGGTTAGCACATTTTGTTGACATATTTTTACAAATACCAAGCCTGCATGTCCTCTTAAAAATATTTTAAGAGATTTTATTTTGTTCCCAGTCACTTTGAGGAACTACTTCTGCACCACTGAGTGGGATGAAAACAGTGAGAAGCCAACTAGGATAATAAAACCTTTTTCCTGAACTTTAAAAAAAAAACAAAAAACAAAAGAAAGAAAGAGAGAAAGAAAGACTTAAAGATTCAGACTCTGGGCTTTTAAGGACCATCTTGCTAAGTGTTTTCTTATCAAGTTTCCTTCTTGTTTTATTCTCCCCTCCCATAAACAGGACAGTAATGAAATAGTTTTTCTTTCTCCCTGTCTCAAAAAAAAAAAAAAAAAAAAAAAAACCCAACCAAAAAAAAAAACTGTCACATAAATATCTCTAAACCAATACAACTAAATTTTCTACAAGGATTTGCAACTGACATGCTCTATTCTTTTAAGAAACTAAGAATGTTATGAACAGAAATGAGCCCTTTCTGAAGCCGTTTTATTGGGAGTCAACAATTAAGAACAACGTGTCCCCAAGGAAACAAAGTAGAATTTGGACCAAACGAAAATGGCTCTGCCCCTAATCCCCGGTTCCCCAGTGCTCTGGGGCTGCCCTGACAGGAAGAGCTTGCCACCAGAAGTTTCTGCTAGTTTTCAGCAGTATTTCTGCATCATCAGCCCAGCCGTATAGAAACAAATAAGATCCTCAGCCTTAAAAAAAAAAAAAAGAAGAAGAAGAAGAAGAAGGTAAAGTAAAGGGAGAGCATGCTGACCTGGTCATTTCTACCTTCCCGGTGGGCAGACAGAGACCAAAAGAAATGCAGGCGCCCCTCCCCCGCCAGAACCGGGCTTCCCGTCTGGGTGGAAACTATCTCATTACCACATTTTCAACAAGTAGACCGGTTTCCTCGTTTAATCAAAGTTAGTCTGTGGTTGTTTGGCAGTCTGCGCTTGCCATATTTTTACAGCTATAGAAATGTGTATTTATTTATTTTGCGACGGCTGTGACTATATGACAAACACAAGCCAGCCTTAGCCAGTGATTTACAAGAGCTCGGGAAAAGCACTGCCTTTAAGCATTTTAATAGAGGCTCTCTCATCCTTTGTAAGTGGAAGTGTAAATTGGTACAGTCCTTTTGTAAACAACTCAGTGAGACAAGTTGAGGGCCTTACAAATGTTCATACATTTGGGTGAAGTAGTAATGTTCCTGGAATCGGTCCTAAGGAAACAACCCTAATAAAGGAAAAGGTATTGGGAATAAAGATATTCATGGCAACGGGATTTACTCTAAAGGGGAAGAAAAACACACACATGCTCTCTCCATGTATGTGGGGAAACGTACAAATAAAGAAATAGTTAATCTTCCAAGTGATCTCTGGCTCTTGCACACACAGCCCATTTCGAAATTTAAAAGTTTTGAAAATATGCCATTGGGAAATAGTTATAACAGCGATGGAAAAAATCAAGATACAAAATCACAGTTTTAATAACTAGGAATCTTTTTATTAGTGAGCCAAAAGGGAAGATACAGGTATATGCAAAATTGTTTAAATTGCTTTTCTCATCAAGGGACATTTTAGTATGGACTGGGTATCACGTGATACCAGGAACTTACTGTTAATTCCCTAACTGTGATAAAGGCACTGCAGGGTATGTGGGGGGGAAAAAAAGTATATACTTTTTAGAGATAGATCCTGAAACATATAGGAGGAGAATGACATGTTAGAATGTATAAGACTTCAGCAAATTTAAAAAACAGGAGAATTGAGACAATGTGGTTCACTCGAAACTGCAAAACTGGGTGTTGGGTATGGAAGGGGTCATCTTACTATCCTCTCCACCTTTGGGTACATTGCAAAGTGTTTATTAAAAATTCTTAAATTGGGGTGCCTGGGTGGCTCAGTGGGTTAAAGCCTCTGCCTTTGGCTCAGGTCATGATCCCAGAGTCCTGAGATCGAGCCCCTCATCGGGGCTCTCTGCTCAGCAGGGAGCCTGCTTCCTCCTCTCTCTCTCTGCCTGCCTCTCTGCCTACTTGTGATCCCTATCTGTCAACTAAATAAATAAAATCTTAAAAAAAATTTGTTTTTTTTAATTAGGGGGTGCCTGGGTGCTCAGTTGTTAAGTATCTGCCTTTGGCTTGGGTCATGATCCCAGGGACCTGGGATCAAGCTCCCCACATCAGGCTCCCTGCTCAGTGGGAAGCCTGCTTCTCTCTCTCACACTCACCCTGGTTGTGTTCCCTCTCTTACTGTCTCTCTCTATATATCAAATAAATAAGTAAAATCTTTAAAAAATAAAAATTTTAAATTGAAAAAATTAAGCAGTTTTTGATAATGGCATACGGATGACCTTTTTCCACCTCCTATTTTTCTCAGATCATTTTCTATAACATGCTTGAATTACCCTTGAAATAAAACAAATTAACCTTTATCTTACCAAAAAGACATTAAAAATAAGAAGAGTTGACAGTCCACAGAGATGTTTTTATTGCTGTGTAATAGTAGTGAATCCCCAGAATGCCGTGATAAGCCCGTGAACCTTAACGTGAGCTCATAAATGGTCCAAATCCTCTCTCTGGGCTAGCACCCTGCCATCTGAGACTATGCTGTAAATATGATCTACTGATAAAAAGCCCAGCTGCCATGGGCCATTTTAAAGATTAGGAACCATTTAAACACACACACACACACACACATCACCTCTTGCCTCTTAAATGTTAAGTGGCAAGATACTCTGGTTTTACTTCCAAAGTTTCATGCAATAATCATGTAAGTAGCAAGCAGCAGAGGTCCACATACCTCCCAGCTGACTCAGAAGGAAGGGTTCCACATTCCTTAATTAGAAGCATCAGAAAAGCTGCTCTTCCTGCAGCCGAGTTTCCCTTTTCAGCCAGCTACTCATGGACTCCACACACCCCCACAGGTTCCCACAGAGGAGTTCCATCAAGCCTGGAAACAGACACGATGTTATTTATTTAATGCACGTTAACAATTTCCTCTGTTCCCTTCTGTCCTGTTTTATTCTCTGGTACTCTATTGTATTCTAATTTTTGCAGATCAATGATGTCCATGATAACACGATGCATTTTCTTCTTTGTCTCCAGACTTTTATGGACACCCTGTGTATACGGAGATCACAGTTGGGAGCAGAACAAATGAATACTTCACCAACTTGAAAATACAATTCTCTCGGTTATTAATAGTCAAAAGATTCAAAGTACTGGGCCAGAAGTTTCTTTTTTAGTACCAATGACTTAAATTAACTTTCTGACTTGTATTAAAGTTCTCTGGCAGAGCTCATACAGGACACAAGAGCATGAGGAAGATTTCCAAACAAGATTACACGGTTTTCCAATGCGATATATTTGATCATCTTTGAAAAGGCAGGGGCAACACTACTGCCATCTTAATTGAAATGTCAAATTCGTGGGAAACATTCTCCTTGTAAACATTGGATTTAATTGTTGTAACAATTATTTACTTTGAACTTTAGAGGTTTTGAAGAAATGTAAAATAATCCTTAGCAGGGGTGCCTGGGTGGCTCAGTGTGTTAAAGCCTCTGCTTTTGGCTCAGGTCATGATCCCAGGATCCTGGGATCGAGTCCCGAATCGGGCTCTCTGCTCAGTGGGGAGCCTGCTTCCCTTCCTCTCTCTCTCTGCCTGCATCTCTGCCTACTTGTGATCGCTGTCTGTTAAATAAATAAATAAAATCTTAAAAAAAAAAATTATAATCCTAAGCAGGTGAATGACAGATTTGACGGGTACTTAAAAAATACTATTTGGGAAACACGGTTTTTGCCTTTGAGGGATTTTTAAAAATCTGTTCTATGAGGCATTATTCCATTTTTTTCCTTTCAGTCTTCTCTTCCTTAAACTATGTCTTTTCAGAGAATGCATCTCCTCTTTGACCACGAGGTTGAGAGATTTATATTTGTTTTTTAGTTAAGGACCTTAAGTGTAAGTAGGGAATAGAAAAGCCCATAGTCTTACACCCCAAGCGAAAGCAAATGTTTGCCTCAGTGGCAAACCTGCCTTCTTGGGGGTTTAAGAGAGAGCCAAGAAGCCCCACTTGGGAATTCTGTTTCTTCTGAAGACATCTTCTGTCATTTGAGGACATCTGATGTTGTTTAGTGGGATAAACCAACCACTGACAGGTTCTTTTAAGAACAAAAAGCCTTTCCTTCTGGCCCCAGAGAGTAATGTGTACTTATAACACTTAACACGATAATTACAATGAAAAATATATTTTAAAATTAATGTAGTTTAACAAATATGTTAAGTGGAATTCAGAGTCAAGGGCACTGGCTTAAATTAAATTGATTTAATGGCCTTCTGGCATTCTTGGGTCATGTAAAATCTTGGTTGGAACTTATCCCTGACTCAGTTTCTCTACTCCCTTCTTAGAAGACACTATGAGGGACATAAAAGGGCCCTGTGATGATGATGATATTGTCTTTTTGGAGACCTGAAGATGTCATGTATATTTTTTCTTGAAAATAAAGTTTATAGGGGTACCTGGGTAGCCCAGTCAGCTGAACATCCTACTCTTGATTTTGGATCTGGGCCATGATATCTGGGTCCCGGGGTCATGACTCTCCCTCCCCCCATTTGCGCACACTCTCTCTCTCTAAAATAATCTTTTTTTTTTTAAGATTTTCATTTATTTATTTATTTGATAGACAGAGAGAGATCACAAGTAGGTGGAGAGGCAGGCAGAGAGAGAGAGGGAAGCAGGCTCCCCGCTGAGCAGAAAGCCCGATGCGGGACTCGATTCCAGGACCCTGAGATCATGACCCGAGCCAAAGGCAGAGGCTTAAACCACTGAGCCACCCAGGCGCCCCTAAAATAATCTTTTTTTAAAAAAAAATTTTTTTAAAAAGATGATTTATAGGGACACCCGGCTGACTCGGTCAAAGGAAAAATTGACTCTTTTTTTTTTTTTAAAGATTTTATTTATTTATTTGAAAGAGAGAGATTACAAGTAGGCAGAGAGAGAGAGGAGGAAGCAGGCTCCCCGCTGAGCAGAGAGCCCGATGCGGGACTCGATCCCAGGACCCTGAGATCATGACCCGAGCCGAAGGCAGCGGCCCAACCCACTGAGCCACCCAGGTGCCCGGAAAAATTGACTCTTGATCTTTGGGTTGTGAGTTTGAGCCCCATACTAGGTGGAGATTACCTAAAAATAAAATCTTAAAAAAAAAAAAAAAGGGAAAAAACGTTTATAAAAACAGTACATTGTAAAACAGGATCATGAACTCAAGAGGTTGAGTCTTCTTTCACTTCCAAAGAAGTCAAGATTGAGATAAAATTTTGTATTAATATTTGGAGGAAAGTATTCATATCAACATAAGAATTTTGCTTGTGAAAAAGAGATACCTGCACTCACTCTAAAACATTGTCTCCTCCCATTTCTGTACATTCGAAAACCATTTCCTCCCTCCTCTTTACTTTTCCCGGTTATTAAAGATTTTATGCCTTTTTTAGTATATTTAGTATGTTTCTAAGTAGGCAGCAAAACACTGTAAATATATCAGAGAAACACTGGAATTTTAACTGGTAACAATTCCAAGCTTCTACTTTGCATGTAGGCACAACCACCACGTACAAGGTATCCCACAGTATTCTGTTTACAGGGAAGCCAGGGGAATGTACCACCTGGAGTTGGTTGGACCAAAATAATCTTAGCAAACTGTGGGATGGTTTGGGTACAGTCACTGCTACCTCGTCATCTCGCTGGGCCCACTGCTGGTGCCACCGTCTGTTAGATAGTGACCTCCAAGGCCTCCTGGCCTGGTTGATATTTCTTGGCCTATCAGGAGATCATGAGCTGGAGTATTTCCTTAGTCATAGAGACTGGCCGTTTGTTGGGACGTTCTCAGTAGGAACTACAGTTGAAGATAACAGAATAGTTATTTAAACATGCATGTGAAAAACAAAACAACAATACCTCTTTCTTCTTGGGGGCTTAAGATTGTTTCTGTTATTTTCTGACTCTTAAACTTTTAGTTCCTTCTAAGAGCAGAGATCTGATTTTTTTTTTTAAATCTTTCCTATGACATTTGAATGTTTAAGTCTTTTGAAAATATTTATATTTTCCGACCAGCTTATAACACTTAATATTGTCTATAGTTCCAAAGATTAGGAAAATAAGAGAAAGCTAGAGAGTTGGCAAGCAAGTGTGTAATAATCTGGCAAGGAAATTCTTGAGCAAGAATATATGGGTTTGAGTTTATTGGAACATTTGAAAGCAATTAAAATGTTTTTTTTCCCCTCAGACTTATTTTTGTCCTTTTTACTTTAAGCACACAAAGGCATACAACTGAAAAATAATATTACAAGTATAAATGAATCATTAAGGTGATCAAGCCAGGAACCTACTGCCAAGGGTCTTTGTATAGTATTAGGTAGAATGTCTATCTCAGGCTTATTGGAGGGGTCAGGACTAGCCCTTTAAGAAAAACTGATCAGCTCCTCAATATTCAAATTTATATTTTTTGACCTGATACATAATGTCCTGCATAGTGTTAAAAATACCATCTTCCATGGGGCGCCTGGGTAGCTCAGTCCTTAAGCATCTGCCTTCGGCTCAGGTCCTGATCCCACCTGGGATCCTGGGATCCTGGGATCGAGCCCCACATTGGGCTTTCTGTTCAGTGGGAAGCCTGCTTCTCCCTCTCACACTCTCCCTGCTTGTATTCCCTCTCTCACTGTGTCTCTTCCTGTCAAATAATAAATTAAATCTTAAAAAAAAAAAAAAACCATCTTCCAAATAGATAGATAAGACAGTGAGCTCTATGACTAAACTACATATAAATGTGTGTTGAACACATGTAAATAGAACACAGTAGTAGCCACAGTTGATGAATTAGAATCATTCAGGATAACTCCACAATGAATTAAAAGAATATCACTAGGTCTAGTTACGTGCCTTATTTTACAATATAAGCATACTCAAACTTCACAATATCGCCTAGGAAGGATTACAGGGTACACTCTTAGTATGCTGTGGACAATTCTTTAAAAATGCTTTATTTTTATGATTAGAAACCTTATTGTTCATTGTAGTTTTTTTGGTTTTGTTTTTTGGTGCTTGGTGTTTTGTTTTGTTTTGTGAACGAGAGAGAAAGAGAATCTTAAGCATTTCTGTGCTGAGCGTTGACCCTGATTCGGGGCTTGATCTAACGACCCTAAGATCAGGACTTGAGTCAAAATCAAGAGTTAGAAGCCCAACCAACTGAGCCACCCCTCCCTGTTCTTTGTAGAAAATTTTAAAAACTGCAGAAAACACACCTAAAGTTAACACACAACACTCACATAACACATAACAGCCATGGTTCCTATGTTAGTGTGTTTCCGTGCAGTTTTTTAAAAATGGCCCAGTATTGGTAGTATCCTGCTTTTCTTCCACAGAGATGATTCCTCTCAGGTGTTAAAATAATGTCAGATTCTTAAATCACGTTTTGTTTTCTTCCTCTTTTAAAATTTACAGAATAGGAATGCTGTATGCCCATCCTGGTCACCCATTCACTCCCCCCATCCCCAACTCCTCCTGGTCAAGCAGGATCATACAGAGTATCTCTGAAAAGTGAAACAGGAAAAAAAAAATACAGTTTGAGCTTCCCTTCCAAAATGATGACAGGTGCTTCTGGCTTGTATAAATGTTGCAAGATTTGTAATTTGATATGTAGCGAGAGAATCCACTGTGGGGCGTCTCTCTTTTTTGTCTTTCTCTCCTTTAATCGGAGGGCCTGTCTGGCTTGGAGAACCAGGCAGGGACCGAGGTAGGGATGAGCCCAACCACCCGAGCAGGGGCCACTCCTGAAACCCGAGTCGTAACAGAATCAGTCCTGACCTAACACCGCCAACTCCAGCGACAAAAAGTTTGATTGTGCAATTTTCTCAGTAAGATGACCTGAGGCTAGTCCCGTGTTTGCTTTCTACATTCTAGAAAATGTTTTTAATGGGTTTGGGATTCTTCCGCACTAAGCACTTTTTTGCTCGTTAACATGGCTTGGCGTGTTGTGCCTTATTATGAAGTTGTATTTGAAAGCCTTGTGGTGAAAGTCAGGATTTTTCTCTTCCTCCTCTTTTTTTTTTTTTTCCCCCTCCTGCCTTAAAAACAAGATAAGCCTGTATGCAAATAGAGTCCACAGTGACCACAGTCCTAGTCTCAGCTTTATTTATCATATCACAGAGCCTTCCTTCCCCCATTATGCTCTATTTGCATACCTTTAACATTAGAAACATTTATTCCAGTAATGAGTCATTTGGGACATCTTCTGGGTCTATAGCTCGGAAGCTGTATTCAACAGCATGGAGGACGCCGGAAGAATGGATATCTTCTGTATGAAAACCTCAGGATTGTTTACGTGCAGAGGGAGACAGAGAGGAAAAGAGGTTTCATTTGGCTTTGGGGTTTGTTAGTTTTTGGTTTTTTTTTTTTTCCTTCTTCTTTTGAATTCGAAGATGGAAATGTGCTCGAGTGAATTAAAGATAATATTAGAAATACATTCAGTTACATACTTCCTATATTCAGAACTATTCTGTGCGAATGAAAATGTCGTTCTGGGAAGAGGCAAATGGGAGACTTCTCTTTTTGAGGCCAGTGTAACTAGTCTAAGCAGAGGAATTACTTTATACTGTAAATATCCCCACCCCAGACGTAACTGACATACAACATTGTGTCAGTGAAGGTGTACAACCTGTTAATTTGATACATTATACTCTGAAATACTTCTCAAATGGAAAAAAAAAAAAGGGGGGGGGGACAAAGAGAGAGAGAGAGAAAGAGACAACCCCAATGCTTTTCTCAGAAAGAACAGGAAGCCAGAAGGAGGAAGTATGTGACAGTTTATTTTTCAAGGAGCCTGCATTATCAAGTGAATGAAATCCCTCTGGAAGCTATAAAAATGAAAATTGGAAGGTGGCTGTATTCAGGTAGCACAAAAGGCTTCTCAATATTTAGAACCTTTTTTTTTTAAAGCGAAGTTACTCATGAAAGCCAATTATTGCGCTTTTCCAAAAGGAAACACTGAGTCATTCATGAAATGATCTAAGATTTCGAAACTTGCTTACACCATTTTTTTCTCTCTCTCTCTCCTCCTTTCCTACCTGTGCCAAAAGCAGACTCAGAAAAGCCAACCAGTAACCGTGGCCTAAATCCAGGGAGCCGGCCAAAGGAGCTGAAGAAGGGACTAATTTAACAAAGACTCCGATGCCCCCGAGGGTGACTGTCTCACCAGAAAGGCAGGGGAGAAAGTGGCGGCGTGCAGCCCGAGGCCAGAGCGCCCGAGGGGCCTCTGACCCCCGCCCCGGCTGGGGTGGGGGGTTGGGGGAGGCTGTGATTAACCAGTTCTAGCACAGCAGCTCTTTGCCCATACCCTGGCCTGCCTCCAAGTTTCCTGTGCAACAACAAGTGGGCGTGGGCCCGCAGATAGGCAGGCCCGTGTTCCAGGGAGGCATTACATATTTATGGCCGGAGACCTACAGAATGGGGCCGGACCCGGGATCCGGAGGAGAATGCGTTGGGCGAGGAAACGGCCGCTTCTTGATCCGTTTATCAAGCGTGTTTATGTTGAGGCCATTAACGTGTGCCCAGAGACAGCAAACACACGCGTGGGGCGGGGTATAAGCTGTGAGTGAGGTGGGGGATCATCCCCTCTCTTTCTGGCTGTGGAAGAGGGTTTCCGGGTCCTCATTTTTAGAAAAACAGAACTTTTAGCCAAGAGTCCTTTAACTTTAAGAGTTAAGCCACCGAA
This sequence comes from Mustela nigripes, assembly GCF_022355385.1. Lineage (NCBI taxonomy): Eukaryota > Metazoa > Chordata > Mammalia > Carnivora > Mustelidae > Mustela > Mustela nigripes. Next base: position 132,427,202 of record NC_081563.1, read on the forward strand.
CTTTCTGAACAGGCACGGTGGAAACCTCCTCTTCCATCTTTATGAACAACGATAAGGCCTTGTAGATAAATAATGTAGACACGGAAATGATGTTTGGGTCCAAACAATACAGAAAAAGCTTGGAATTGTGCCTGGTACTATGAAAAGGATTTCACAGATACTTTATTTCAGAGGAGTCTGCAGGAAGGAGAGGAGAAGCATGCGTGCCCATTTTACAGATTAGGAAACCATGGCTCAGAGAGACTGTGACCTTTCCAAGGTCACAAACTTAATGGCAGAGCCCAAACTTCCCTCCAGGCCTCCTGGGAGAGTACTATCCTCCCCCTACACGGCCAGTCCCTTAAAACTAGGGTGTGACTGTTCCCTTCTGTGTCCAGACTCTGTACTTTTCCTATGCTTCTTGCTTTTACATTCACCCTATAATTTCCAATTCTTCGGATTCCCAAGGGATATTGAATTGTTTCTATGCCCTTACCTTGAAGATTCTGGGCCTTTTTCACAACGGGCGATGCACCTATTTGAAAAGGAAGTGGTGTAGATTCTGGTATTGGTGTCGAATGACTTCCTCTTTTTCTCCTTGTGTTTATTGCAGTATCAATTTTATCCTGACACCTAAAAAAAAAAAAAAAAAAATCCCAAATTCTGCACCACACATGAGGGACTTTTTCAAAAACTCTTTCTCATCTACTAAGATGTTAGTAATAGTCACCGGTGATTTTTAAATTTCCTGTGTGTGTGTTTCTTTTTCACATTTTTTTTCACTGATTTTCTTTTTCAGGACATTTAGGAGGAAAAAATATTTTTTAAGAAACTATCCTGGCTTTTTGCGTAAATCACATGGTGTAATTCACACCATGGGTGGTTCTTACTAACACCAGGAGGAAAAACATTGCAGAGTTTTTCATGACAAACCATTAGGTCCTTTCATAGGCTCACTTAACTTCAAATAATGTCTGGTAAGCACTGGTTAAAAATTGATGATTCCAGGGCAGTCTTTCTCAAGTGATTTTTGTAAAATACCTTGGAGACCTTGAACATTCTGTTACAGTTTTACAATCACGGAGAGAAGGCCGGAAGGAATATGGCTTTATTACTCAGCCAAAAGTCCCTTTGGCTCTCAAAGCCCCTCCTCCTGGGCGCTGCCCGCTGGGAGGCCGGGAGAAGTCAGCATTTTCTCCCCCTTCCTGAGAATGTTCCATTTTCAAAACATGTAAAAGAAAACTCTGTTCTTTCAATAAATGGTTCCTCCCTCAGTGGGCAGAGACCACCCCCCTCTTATGAGGGAAGGAGTTGTCCCCAACTCACCTTGCAATGGTGGCAAGGCTTTTTTACATGCTGTTCACCATGTCTCAGGCACTGTTGTGTGCTTTTTCTATGGATTAGCTCAGTGAATCCTTCCTACAGCTGTATGGGGGAGATGCTGTTCTGTAGAAGAGGCACAGAAATGTTGACCAGCTACCCAAGAGCACACAGCTAAGCGCTGCACTCCAATCCATTACCCTTTGCTGCCTCCAGGCATTAATGAAGCCTGCATACTGACCCTTGTCCCGGAGGCTGAATTTTTTCTACTAGCCCCAGAATGTGGGTGAAAATCCAGGTGTCTCAACGCAGATACTTGTACTGAACGGTGAGCCGGAACCCACTAAGAACTAGGAGGCCTGTGACCTTGATCTAGGACAACGCTTTATGTCTACCCACTAATAGTTTCTTTAAATCTACGAGCCGAGTCAGTTGTTGCAACACAAACACCCAGTTCTTCCCCAGTTAGGTAAACATAGCTTCTGTCTTAAGAGTAAGTCCTTGATGGTCTAGCTCTGGACAGGTAGATTAATTTTAATCCATTTTAAATACTTGTAAAACTAAAATAATCACATGTGAAAACTTGGCGGGTTTTATCCTCTAGCTGAAGGACTCATAGTTACTATCTTTAAAAACAGCAATCAGTAAGCAAACCAGAAACAAACAGCAAAAACAGGAGGGGTAGGGGAACAGCTGTACAACCAGGCAAACAAACAACAAATTAGATCTAGCTGTAATGCTTAAGAGAATATGTATTTTGCTTAATTATATTTTCCAGTTACTCGGATGTCCACAAATAAAAGTTCTGTTTCATCTTTTATATATTATAATTATATATTTTAAAAACATATGTATATGTCAAAAAATTTTAAAAATATGTATATGTCTACATGAATCTTTCTTGCACATTTTTAAAATATATACAAGAAATACTGCTGATGTATTGATTTATTTTTAAGATTTTATTTTTAGGAAATCTCTCCACCCAACATGGGCATCGAACCCACAACCCCAAGATCAAGAATAACATGCTCCACTGACTGAGCCAGCCAGGCGCCCCAGAAATACTCTTTAATCTTTAAATGTGTAATGTGGTAAATATGTCATCTTTTATAAAGCAGGTTTGGATGTCAATAAACTAAACCACAAGTAGAAAAAAAATATTTTTCTTGGATAATTCACAATTTTTTGGTGCCCTCATTCTGTACTGAATAACCATCCACAATGAAATAGAAAGAACATTCAGTCAAGTTGTATCTACATGGACAGCATGACTGTCCCTGGAAACTTCTTTTCTTGGGCCAAATTCCTAATATCAGTTCTGTTCTTACGATCTATCTCTTCTAAAGAGAAAGTGAGAAAAGAAAAGGGCTCAATTTAAAACACACACACACACACACACACACTCACATACACACTCACACTTTTGTTTATCTGAGAAAGAGAGAGAGAGAGAGAGCATGAGCAGGAAGAGCGGCAGAGGGAGAGGGAGTAGAGGGGAGCCCAATGCCGGACACGGTCCCAGGACCCTGGGATCATGACCTGAGCTGAAAGTAGATGCTGAACCCATTGAGACACCCAGGCACACAATCCCCACCACCACCCCATTTTTAAATGCAGCACACACTCTATGGATATTGCAGTACAGTTTTATTTTTATTTTTATTTTTTTAAAAGATTTTATTTATTTATTTGACAGACAGAGATCACAAGTAGGCAGAGAGGCAGGCAGAGAGAGAGGAGGAAGCAGGCTCCCCGCTGAGCAGAGAGCCCGATGTGGGACTCGATCCCAGGACCCTGAGATCATGACCTCAGCAGGAGGCAGAGGCTTTAATCCACTGAGCCACCCACGTGCCCCTGCAGCATAGTTTTAACAAGAGAGAGAAAAGCTATGTCCGGAACACTAGTGAGGTATGCAGAATGTATATGGGTCATTAGAACTTATCTTCATTATCAAGTTGCTAAACACTCAGGGACACACGCAGATGCTATGACAAGTATAATTTAATTAAGCTTTCCATTCTGTGTTTGATGAAAAGACCTGAAGGCTCTCGTCTTAAATTTAGTGTAAATCCCACAAGAAAAAGTCAAAATGGTTTCATTGAATGAAAGAGTTCAGTGAGCTTTTTAATTCTTATTGAGCAAAATAGATTTATGCCCATAAGCCAAACACCATGAACGCAATATGCTGTCCCAGTCCCTTCATAGAGAAGCGGGACGGTTTCCGTTCACCCAGACCTGAACTAAAGGAAAATATAGTAAGCTGATGCCGCCAAACAAATCATCTGTGTCAAATTCGTGGGTTTCTTATGCGTTTGACATTACAGATCTTGAATTCAAATAAACCTAAAAATACCTGTGAACTGATTAATCTGTATTCCGAGTAAAATCATGGTAGTGTGTACTGTATGAACATCTTACACCCACGGACAGCTATTCAACAATGTTTTTCTGTTGCAGACCTACTCTACCATGCAATATTTTAGGGGGGCGGGGCTGCATTGACTCCTTGAAGACTCACAGGACCTTGAAAATATAGCTACTTTCCTACACCGTGACAAAAGGGGAGTGTTGCAGCATAGGGCCTGGCACCTTCCTTTTCTCTTCCTTAGTCACTGAAAATTAATTGAGCATTTACTAGGTGCCAGCCTCTGTGTTGGTGCAGAAACACAGAATCGCACACACAGAAACAGTCCTAGTGGGAGGCAAGGCTGTAGCCGGGTAGACAGACATTAAACAGCTAATTCGCATGGAATTCAACCATTTGTAATCATTAGAATTACTAACAGCTTGATTAAAAATGCAGATTGGCCAAGGTCTTCCCTGGGAGACTAGAGGTCACTCACGCTCTGAGTGTTACCCCGGGGCTTAGATTCAGGTGTTCCTAGCCTCACGGTGCAGGAAATACTTAACCACAGCTGGAGTAAGTGCTCAGTAGAAAAATGACACAGCAGTGAGGGCGGCTTCTCCCTGAGGAATTAGGGTTGATACTTCGGTCCCATGATACTTTTCAGGGCCCACAAAATGTTTATCTTAATTTCTCCCAAAGCTAGAAGAGAAATGAATGTAGTACTAATGAATACAGAATAATAGTCCAGCTGGGATTTTATTCATCTTTAGGCCAATGCAATGGCCAAATGTAATTTTTAAGATCCTTTTTTGGAGGAAGGGACTCATAAAGGCTAAAATACTTGGGGTCCTAGCTCTTTCTGTCTTTCTGAAACCTTCCTGATCAATACCATCTGTCTGTCCTGTCTTCAGTTCGTAAGCTGTGTGACCTTGGACAAGTTACTTAACCTCTCTGTGCTTCTGTTTACACACCTGTAAATAACTTTCGGTCTTGCCGTGAGGACTAAATTAGTTAATATGCGTAAAGGACTTAGAGCAATGTCTGGCACATAATAGGTACTCAATACATACTAGTTAGGTGTATTATTTAATCCCATCGTAATTATCTTTTGTGTATCTTTCAGTGCAATTGAAAAATCCTTTGTGTGTTGATTCTACAACTTTTATCTTGCCTTTCTCAAAGCAATTAGCATGATACAACCTACTGAGTAAATATTCGAGATGTATTAGGGAATTGATAAAAATAAAATTAGCAACCATGTGAATTAGGATCACAATCGGCTGTGAATAACAGAAAAACATCAAGTAAGAGTTTATTTCTCCTTCATGAAACATGGGTTGGGTCTGTCTAGGGCTGTGTGGCACTCCATCATGTCAGCAAATGGGCTCTTTCTATTTTGCTGCCTAGCCTGCCTTTCATGTGGCTTTGGCCTCATGACCCAATCTTGCTGCTCAAGCTCCAGCCATCAGACCACATTCCAATAAACAGAAAGAATGTGGGAAGGTCAGAAAATGAAACAGCTTCCTTAAAGACAGTTCCCGGAAGCTGTCCTTACAGACGATTAGTTAGAGTACTGTCATATATCTACCCCTCTAAGTGCCAAGGAAGCTGGAGAAGCACTCTTTTATCTGGGTGGCCATGTGTCAGCTAGAAGTTGGGATTTTATTGCTGATAGAGAAGGGGAAACATATTGGGGCAACTAGTGACCTCTTTGCTGGCAGTTTGGGTTTGGTACGGGAATACAGAGAATGGGAGTGATCTCCGCCCTCTTCAAGGAAGCTGGTAACATGAGGCCTGGCTGTGACTTTTGTACAAGCACCGTTTTATCTTCCTTTTAAAACTCTAATAATACTTCCAGAATTGATGTCTTTTTGTTTAGAAATGTCAGTGTTCACTTATGATGAAACTTCCTAAGGAAGAAAGACAAAGACATCAAGCCAGATGATTGCAACATTTTTCTTATATATGGACAGTTTCAAGGGAACTAAAAGGGTGTAATGAACCTCCACCTACTCATTATACAGCTTCAACCACTATCAACTCCTGAACCTTTTCTGTCATCTACACCTTACTTCCTCTGGTGTTATTTTATGCAAATCCTAGACACTGTATAATTTCATCTATTGATATTTTAGGATCTCTAAAAGATAAGGACTTTAAAAACTGTGTCTTTATTTTATTTATTTTTTGAGAGAGAGAGAGAGAATGCGTGCACAGGCAAGTGGGAAGGGCGGGGAGGGGCAGAGGAGGAGAGGGGGAGAGAGAGAGAGAGAGGGGGAGAGAGAGACTCCCTACTGAGCCCTTCCTGGGCCTCAGTCTCTTGACCCTGAGATCATGACCTGAGATCATGACCTGAGCCAAAATCAAGAACTGGACACTAAGCTGACCGGGCCACCCAGGGGCCCCACACTAAGGACTTTTTAAAAAAGCATCATCACAGGGGTGCCTGGGTGGCTCAGTCATTCATTGAGTGTCTGCCTTTGGCTCAGGTCATGATCCCAGGGTCCTGGGATCAAGCCCCGCATCGGGCTCCCTGCTCAGCAGAGAGTCTGCTTCTCCTTCTCCCACTCCCCCTGCTTGTGTTTTCTCTCTTGCTGTGTGTGTCTCTCTCTGTCAAATAAATAAAAATCTTTAAAAAAAAGAAGTATCATTACAATATCATCATCACATCTTACAAAATTAGCAAAAAGTTTTTAATATCATCCAAGATTTTTGTCAGCGTTTAAATTTCCCTCATTGTCTCAGAAATGAATAAATTAAATAAAACAATTTGCCCTCATTTGTCTCATGGCTTTTGTTTTGTTTTGTTTTGTTTTGTTTATTTGTTTGAGAAACCAGACAAGGTCCTTACGGTTTGGTTGGGTGACGTGTGTCTAAGCCCCTTTTAATCTAGCTGCATGGTCTGACCCAGTGGCCGCGGGCCATGTGTGGCTATTTAAATCAAAGGATTTTAATACAGCAAAAAAAATTCAGTCAGCCACGCAAGCCACATTTCAAGTGTTCAGTAGCCTCCTGTGGTGCGGAATAGCCCATTCCACGCTCGACAACGCAGATACAGAATACTTCCATCATTCCAGAAAGTTCTATCAGGCAGCCCCGCCCTGGAGGATGTGCGACCCCTTTTCCCCTTGCAGTTTATTTGTTGAGGAAACTGAGGTGTTTGTCCTGTTGAGATCCACACATCTGAAACTGTGCTGATGGCAAACCTCCCATATCAGTTCATGTGTTTCTCTGTTCTCTGTACTCACTAGACACCAGTTCCACCTGCTGTCTTGATCCAAATTCAGGGTCGATTCCTTGGGGCGGTTTAAGATGACAAGCAACCCAATGCTGGTAGTGTGTTACAAAGCACACGGTGGGGGGTGGGGGGGAGAAGCACACAGAGAGATCAAAATCTGGAAGAAGGATGTACATCAGAACATTATCAGTAGCTATTTTGGGGAACTAGAATGACCTTGGTTTTTTTGCCTTATTCTTGCTGATCTATATTTCATTATTTATTCCACAGCGAGCATGTCTTTCTAATGGTAAGTAAACAATAGCTATTATTTATTGCACACAATGTGCCAAGCGCTGTGCCGAGCCCTTCGCTCTCATGAGCTCATGGAATCCTCGTGACAATTCTATGAGGTAACTACTATCTCCATTTTGCAGTAAACACTCCGGAAGATTAAGTAACTTGCCCAAGGTCATACAGTCAGTATTTGGTGGACTCTGGATGTGCTCTCTCAGCTGCCTGACTCTCAAGGGATTCTGACGTCGGTAAGTGCGGTGTGGAGCCCGGGAGTCTTCATTTCTGGAAAATTCTGTCAGGTTATTCTGAGGCAGACCCAGGTCTGGGAACCGAAAGCCCATCCCTGCCAACCACACGGCATCATCCTCCGCAAACATGTTGTCTCCCCATGCTAACCCCTGCTCTCAGCTGGAAAGTATTCCACATCTGGCACGCACGGAGCGTCAAGCCTGATGCTTGCACAGAGCGTGTGCTCAGCAAATGTGCCTTCCTCTCTTGCCCTGCTGCTTGGAGACGGTGCTTGAGAATGGATACCCCCAGACACGTGGGTGCTCTTTTCTCATGCAGCAGCTTGTGCTGAGCTCCGCCCACATGCCAGGTACGCTGGGGACATCAGGACACATGAGTGTGCCCCAAGACACAAGTTCCTGCCCTCGTGGAGCTTACAGCTGGAGCTTTGGGAGGAGAGAGAAAAATGAAGATAGTAAGTTAAACAGAGAGAAAGGGGAGCTTGGAGCTTGGGTGGCTCAGTCAGTTAAGCAACTGACTCTTGATCTCGATCTCAAGGTCTTGAGTTCAAGCCGCATGTTGGCCCAGTGTGGAGCCAACTTAAAGAAAAAGAAAAAGGATAAATAGAGAGAAAGTCAGGTCATGAGACCCTATTCAGAAAGGATATGAAGGGGTGCCTGGGTGACTCCATCGTTAAATGTCTGCCTTAGGCTCGGGTCCTGGTCCCAGGGTCCTGGGATCGAGCCCCGCATCAGGCTCCCTGCTCAGTGGGAAGCCTGCTTCTCCCTCTCCCACTCTCCCTGTTTGTGTTCCCTCTCTCTGTCAAACAAATAAATAAATAGATAGATAAACAAATAAGACCTTTAAAAAAAATAAAAGAAAGGATATGGAAAATGGGGAGTGTGTCTATGTCCACCGATAACTTGAGGGCGGATGACCAGGGAAGTGGTCTGTAAAGCAGGAGTTGGGTTTTCCATGTTCAACTCATTGGAATAAAAAATTTTTTTAAAAGGACCACATTTTGCAACACATGACAATTATAGGAAATTCCACTTCAGGGTCCATGAATAAAGTTTTATTAGAACACAGCCGTGCTTGCTGTTTATTGTCTATTAGGTACTTCTGTGTGATGATGGCAGGGTTGAGCATTGCCAAAGACATCGTGTGGTCCACGATGCCTAAATTGCTCACTCTGGACATCGGAGCGCATGTCCCAGGACATTCAAAAGCCTGAGACCGGACCACGCCTAGTGTGTTCTTGGCAAGACGTGGAACTCATGGTGTTTGGAGCAGAGTGGTTGAGGTCAGAGAGTGTGGGGACCAGATCATGTGCCGTCCATCATAAGGACTTGGGGTCCTAGCGTGAGCGAGACGGGGGCCATGGCAATTGTGTGGTGAGGGCTGGCTCATTTTCATAGATTTCCCTACTTTAAGAACAGACTGAAAGCGGTTGGGAGAGAATGGAAACAATGAAACCAGCTGTGAGGGCACCCTATCATCTGTGTAGGAGATAATGAGGGGTTGAGCTAGGAAAGTGATAGAATTGCTGGGATTTATCCAGAGGAATTCCTTTTTTTTTTTTTTTAGCTTTTTTTGTTTTGTTTTGTTTTTTAAGTAATCTCTACCTCCATCTTCGGGCTCGAACTCATAACCCCGAGATAGAGAGTTGCTTGCTCCTCCGACTGAGCTAGCCAGGCACCCCTATTTAATGGAAGTCATAATCAATTTTGAAGGTAGTGTCAACAGCATTTGCTCTGAATTAGAAACAGTATCTGAGTGAAAGCAGCGGTCAAGGGTGGTGACTCCAAGGAATTGGCCCGAGCCAATATAAAACTAGAATTTTCATTAGCAGAGCTGGGGTAGATTGTGTAAGAAATCAGTGGGGCGGGGGAAGATGAGGTACTCAGTTTGGATTGTACGTATCTGAGATGGTTTTAGACCTCCAAGGGTTGAGTAAAGACAGAAAAGGTGAGCTATAACTCACTGGGTGCCCCCCATCCCCGGCCAACCCCCAGACAACCTCCCCAGTGGGCTCTTTTTCATAGTAAGATCTGAACTTCCTATCATGTCCACACTCTCTGACCTTTGGGGTTACCCACTTTCTGTTCCTCCTATCAGCTCTAAACCCACCATGCTTGCCCTTCCGGCAACAGCTCCAGCTCACTCGGTCCTAGGCCCTGTGTCCTCTCCCCCCCTCGACCTGGAACCCTGCACCTGCAGACCCTCACCGGGTGTGTGCGCTGGCCCACTCCGCTCAAACACCAGCTCTGCAGGAACCTTTCCTGACTCACCTAACCAAATAGACACCTGCCCAACAAACAAGCATGCTTTATTCTCTTTCTGCCGCTGAGTTCCTATCTTCAGTATTTGTCTTCTTCTGTCAGACTGTAAGCTCCATAAGGGCAGAAACTCTCATTCTCGAACAGAGCCTGACACAGGGTAGAGCCTCAAATATTTGGGGCATGATTTAATAAAGGAATAAATAAGGTATGGTGATTTTTTACTTTTTACATCCTGCATTCTCTGCCCTCAAATTGTCTAACCCCTCTACCGCCTCCACGCTCAGTTAAGAAGTCTGGTTGTAACGTTAGGCTTAGGAGTTCAACACTAGACACTCATGCAATAATGAAGGGGTTTTGTCCCAACTTCAAGACGTCACAACTTCAGCATGGCAAGAAATAATTCTGTGTCTGGGCAGCTTAATAAGCTAATCAGAGGGGCACCTGGATGGCTCAGTCAGTAGAGCATAGGATGCTTGGTCTCTGGGTTATAAGTTCGAGCCCCACGTTGGGTGTAGAGATTACTAAAAATAAGTAAATAAACTAAAAAAAAAAAAAGTAATCAGAATATGCAATTGTAGAACCAAGTGAGGGACAGGTGCTTGTTGGACACACTCCTTCCAATTTCTAGCTTGTTTGCTGTATCATTTTGGGGGAAAGGGGCTTCCTCTTGGGTGTTTGGCAAAGCAAGTTTTGGTATTTTCTTGCATGGGCAAAAACACAGCAGGAGAGGAGATCTACCAGGGATATGTGAATTGCAGCTGGGCAAAGTGGCTTTCTATGGGTCTCTGCCAAAAAGGAGAATCAGCTGTCATCTATTCCTAAAATAAAAGTCCCTTGGAGAAGAGAAAAGGGGGTGGGGGTGGGGGACAGCAATATTATTATGTTGAAAGTACAGAATTTAGCCTTTCCCCTACTATTACGGTGCGTAGGGTGGACGGTTCCTCTCCATGTCTTCTCACACGACTTTCAGGATCAAGCGATTCCTGGCTGGGAAACAAAAGCAGATCTCCCCATTCCCCAATAGATTTGGATGGAAACTGGTAATAAAATCGAATACAACCCCAAGGGGAGGCATCGAAGAAGATTCAAGCCGGGTCTATAAGGGATCACACTGGAGACGGCACTCACGGTGGTGCTGCCTGAAGGTCACGTGCTCCTATCCTATCCCTCTGTAAACATCACTAAAGCCTGAACAATAGACAGGTTTTATCAGGAAAATGATGTTTCTCTGTTACTGTGCTTCTGCACTAGTAGCTTAAGTATGTGAGAACTTCTATTTTTTTTTCTTAAAAAGGGCAGAATTTAGAATAGCTGCTTGCTGGAACAAGAAGAGGGAATTTTGGGACACCTGGGTGGCTCAGCTGGTTAAGCAGCTGCCTTCGGCTCAGGTCATGATCCCGGCGTCATTGGGCTCCTTGCTCAGCAGGGAGCCTGCTTCTCCCTCTGCCTCTGCCTGCCATTCTGTCTGCCTGTGCTCACTCTCTCCCCCTCTCTCTCTCTGATAAATAAATAAAATTAAAAAAAAAAAAAAAAAGAGGGAATTTTAAGGGCAGTGAAACTGTCCGGTATAGCATAACGCTTAGACACGTATCCTTACACATTTTTCAAAATCCATAGAACTTTACAACATAAAAGATGGACCTTAATGTTGTCTGTGGACGTTAGTTAATAATCAGGCATCGGTATTGTTTCATCCGTTGTGTCAAACGGACCCCACTAACGCAAGAGGTAAGTAATGGGGAAATTGTACGGGGCAGGAGTGGAGTGTGTATGTCCACCTTCTGTATACCTATAACCACTCTAAAAAGTAAAGTCTATTAATTAAAACAAATACAAGTTTACAGGGCATACTTTTTAATGAAAGCAAAACTTGTAAAGATACCCCTTGGTTTCACTATCACACAAATGGAAACAGAAACATTTTTAAAGCCTGTGTACCTCTTGAGAGGAGGTGGTGGAAAACAATGCCAGCCACCATTCATTAATTTAGAACTGATCCAGTGATCCTGAGTTTGAACCGTGTGTGGCTTTGCCTTTGTTGTTATTGTGCTCAGTATTTTGTCATCCAAAGAAAGCCCACAGAGGGCTGTGACTCTTAAGACAGTATCAAAATGTTTCAACAACTGACAAACCTCAGACTTCCTGTATTTCTGTAACTGGCCTTTCTCCCTCCCTTCTTTTAATTTGTTAATGATCGCTCAGCCACAGGCTCCCTCTGTCACACATCCCTAACTAGATCAGTAGATCAAAGGTGAAGCTTTGCTAAGTAATCAGTGTAATTTCACCCATGTAGCCAGCTAATAAAAACAGACCTATAGGGTTTTTCAAGGACAACCAAGGTATTTGGCACCAAAACAAAACAAAAAACAAAACTCCTGTAGCGTAAGCAGTAACACACCAGGACCAGTGTTTCCAAGCGGTCCCTGTTCCTTATTCACTTGGTCCCCAGTGAAATCCCGCAAGGCTCAGGAAAGGCTAATACACCCAGACTCCCGCCCGCCCAGCCCAGTTCCTGCCTTCAGAAAGGAATTTCACTCTTACGAACAAGACAAGGGAAGAGAAACCTCCTCCTTTCGCTGACAAGCATTTTTATTACTTTTTTTTTTTTTTTTAGAGATTTGTTTTCCCATGCATTAATTTTCCTTCCCAGTTATTACACTTTTATGTGGATTTTTTTTTTTTTTTAAAGAACACATTTCTTATGTAATCTGTTTTTGCATTTCTGGAATAAGGAACCTTTTTTGCTCATATTGTTAAAATCTAAACAAGGCACCCGTGTGATAGATCACCCTGAGCCGTGGAAGGAAATGATTCACCACAATACTGTAACTGAAAGTGTTCTAACACCAGGGAAGAAGGTAGGTCATTAATTGTGTCCCCTACACAAAGCCGCTATGGGGGCTCTGGAGTCTTAGCTTAGCCTTTGCCCTCCGAGGTACCCTGTGCCTGGCTTAGCCTGCTCCCCTCGGCTCTGCCCCCTCTTCTGATTCCTCTGTCCACATACAAACAATTGATGCTGGGAACTCATGTTCCATTTTTAATTTTCAAAAGAACCCTAACTTTGTGATTTTTAATTGTCCCCACCTATTCATCTGCTTCCAAATGTCCTTCTCAGGCTCTTCTTTTCTGATTGTTGTGCTTAAATTTGTTAGAGGAATAAATACATAAAACCAAAAAATGTCCAGAATAAATCCAGAGTTATAAAAGTAAAATAGATCTTTTAAAAAAAATTTTTAAAATGAAATACATTTTTATTTAAACAAACAAAAAAATGCACTAAAGCAACTTGTGGGAGAGGTGAACACAGAACACACCTATTTCTGATAAAAAAAAAGATGTCAAGCAATAAAATAAAAACAAGGGGGAAGCTGAAAAATGAAAAATGTGTATTTTATTTCCCTCTCAATGTGTTGGTGAAGGCAGATCACAGACATACCCAGAGTTCATCATTCTTTATGAAAAGCGACACAAACTATTTCTCACCTTCCCTTACTTAGTTACATTTCAAAATTGAAAATTAATCACTATCGATGGAAAGTATATGAATATTTTACACATTGAAATTCAAGTTGTTACTTTTATTCAACTTATCTCACATGGAAGAGACCATGTGTTTGATTTGATCCGTGTGTTTTGAGCAAGCATGCTAAAACTAGGTAGGGCAGTCATCTGACTTCCCTGGGTTCCTGCCTTTATTAAAAAAAAAAAAAAGAAAAAAGAAAAGACATTATATTTTATAACTGCATCAGTATAAAATGAATCAGATGTGTTAATATTAAATATTAAAACATTTTCTTCAACCTAAAAGGTCATGTTTTTCTTTTGATTTTTTTTTTAAAGATTTTATTTATGTATTTGACAGAGAGAGATCACAAGTAGGCAGCAAGGCAGGCAGAGAGAGAGGGGGAAGCAGGCTCCCCACTGAGCAGAGAGCCCGACGTGGGGCTCGGTCCCAGGACCCTGGGATCATGACCTGAGCTGAAGGCAGAAGCTTTAACCCACTGAGCCACCCAGGTGCCCCTTTCTTCTGATTTTAAGAAGACACTAGAACTGGAGTACCTGGCTAGGCTCAGTCTGTAGAGCTTTTGATCTCGAGGTTGTGAGTTCAAGCTCCATGTAGGGTGTAGAGATTACTTTTGGAAAATATTAAAAATTAAGTAATTAATTAATTAAAAATAATAAAAAATAAAAGACCCACTCTGGGCCCACTCTGTCTAATGAAGTCTGTCCTGGAGGAAGGTCATTTTATAGAAACATAGATTAATAATAATAAAGTCAATGACAGAAGACAGATACTTCTTAATATTTAAAGAGTCTGTTAGTGAATTGTCATAATTATGAAAAATATTTGTATTCATTTAAAAAAAGAAAGAAATCCTTCAATACAAAATAAATCCCAACTGAGTGTTCATACTGGGGGTATTGAGTAAATTGTGTTACCTCAATGGAACATTATTCCATCACTAAGAAAACCAGTTTTCAATAGACAACCATTTTTTAATGTTATTTGAAATGCAAAAAAAATTTTTTTAGTGGATTTTCTCTCTGAAGTTAGTGAAGGTCGGTGGGAGTAAACACTCATTCATTTAGTAGGTAAACCAGCATTGATTTTTGGAGCATTGTGGAAGGCTTATTGCTGATATCTATAGATATGTAAACTCCAATTCACAAATTCTACATCTAGGCATTCATTCTATAAATCCATTTCCACAAGTGTGTGAATATATAAAGTCATATATGTAATTAACTACAACAACAGAGAACTGGAAAAGGAATTAGTATCCATCATTAGTATCCATAAATGGTGGTCTATGTTCACTGTGGAATACTGTATAGTCATCAAGAAGAACAACATAGGTATGTCCTCCATAGCTCATTGGCCAGGATTCTAGAACCTCCTTATTCCTAAATTAGTGTTTCTCAGTCACGTGCATTTTTGCTCTCCAAGGCACATTTGGCAATGTCTCCTGGAGACATTTTGGTTTGGTTGTCACACCTGGGGTGGAGGGAAGGGTGTTGCTTCTGTCATTTAGAGGGTAGATACCCTAAAGCACAGGACAACCCCACAACAGAATGATCCAGCCCCAAATGTCCAACGTTCTAAGGTTGAGAAATGCTCTTAACTGATCACTGGTGTTAGATTAATCAAATTTTACTTTCTGGGACAAGGGCAGGTCCCACCTTCACATGAGGTGAAACACCTGAAAAGATTCAGGGTTCTGTGGACAAGAAAGAATAGAAGAGAAGCCTTGATGTGCTGTGTAAGCAGCCAACAGCATCTGCCACAAACACAAAATAGAGAATGATATAAAACAAAGGACATTTTCATATGTATGTAAAATACTGGAAGGGTTTGCACCCAAATTATTCAAGTCTTTAGCTGGGAAAGAGTACAGTTATGAGTGATGTTTATTTTTTGCTTTTGCACTGCTTCATATTTTAAACATTTTCTGTAATGATCATGTCTTACTTTTATTATGAGAAAAAACCATAAAAATATTTCAGTTTAATTTAGCTATAAATCTGGCGATCATACAGGTTTTGAGATTTTTAAAAATTTTTCTATGACGTTTCTGTTTGTTAAAGTTGATGGATGAAATTTAAAAATGAGTGAATGGGTTTATGAAACCTGACTACATCTGACAAAATCTTGATTTCCCGGATTACAGCGGATGCTGAGTTAAGCTGATACAAATATTTAGTTTCTTTATTCTTTTGCTTTGGGTGATCTTAGTTTCCATAGATAGCCTTGAATGGAAAGAGAAGGGAAATGGGTGTCAGTCTGGCCTCTAGAACAGTTCGTTAGGCTTCGGAACCTGAGAAAGTTGTTTGTCTATCACAATAACAACAGCACTAAAAGGAAACGGAATCGCTATCTTGACGAGGTATCTGTACCCCAGTGCTCATTGCATCATTATTCTCGAAAGACAAGATATGCAAACAGCCTAAGTGACCATCAAGGGTAAAGAGAAAGTACATAGCATATAATGGAAACATTATATTAGAATATATATAACAGAATATATATATTTCTATTATGTATTATAATGGGCTATTCTAGAATGTTCATGCTCCGAGTTATTATTCAGTCATAAAGAAGAAGAAAATCCTGTCATTTGCAACAGCATGGGGGAAACTGGAAGGCTTTATGCTAAATGAAATAACCCAGACAGAGAGAGACAAACACTACATGGTATCACTTAGATGGCGAATTTTATCTTTTATTTTTTAAAGATTTTGTTTATTTGACAGAGAGAGACCGCGAGAGAGGTAACACAAGGGAGGGGAGTGGGAGAGGGAGAAACAGGCTTCCTGCTGAGCAGGGAACCTGACTCGGGGCTCCATCCCAGGACCCTGGGATCATGAACTGAGCTGAAGGCAGACGCTTAATGACTGCACCACCCTGGCGCCACGAAAAAAATTTTTTTTTAAGTTGAACTCATAGAAACAGAGAGTAGAATGGTGGTTACCAAGGGCCAAGGGTGTGGTCTTTGGGGGGTGGGAGCAGAATGAGGAGAGGCAGGTCAAAGGGTGTAAACTTTCAGTGGGAAGATGATGAAGTTCTGAGGATCTAATATCCAGCACGGTGAGCGCAGCTAATGATATCATATTACTGTATACGCTTGAAATTTGCTAAGGGTTCTTTACACACATAAAAGGTAACTTGAAGCAATAAATGTTTCAACTTGATGATGGTGATCACTGGACAGTGTGTAAAACAGAAAAGCGTCCCGTTGGGCACTTGAAGTGTATTCACTATTTTATTCGTCAATTACACCTCAGTTAAGCGGGAGGAAAAGAATCCTAGCGAAGACCGACATAAAACCTACTGTGCGCTGGGCACTGTTGTCTGTATGCTACAGCCATCTGCTCTATGTCCTCACAGCTGCTTTGTGAGGTAGGTGCTTCTATGGCCTCTGTTCTTGCAGGAGGACGCAGAGCCCTAGCGCCTTTCCCACGATCCCAGCGCTGCGTGATGAGTTCAAGATCTGAACCCAGGCGTTCTGGGCTTGGAGTTCATGCTCTGGGTCACCACGCCTCGGGTACGCCGGGGCCCTATACTGGCCTCCGGACTTGTCCCCACCGATCTGTCCCATCCCCTCTTACTACAAGAGTCATTTTTCTAAAACACGGCTCCTATCAGTCACCTTCTTAGGAATCTCTCAGTGGCTTCATAACCCTGTTGCAGGGAATCAGACAGACCTTCAGTCCTGAGACCCAGACCATGGCAAGGCGGATCCCCCCCACCCCGACCTCGGAGCTCGGGCACTGGTGGCTGAATTCAGCTTGCGGACACGTGCAGTTTGTCCTCACAGTGACTGTGTGTGTGTGTGTGTGTGTGTGTGTGTGTGGTTTCATCTTTTATAGATTGCTTTTTCACATCTAAAATCCTAGAGAGGATTTCCTAGAGACTGACCTGGATGTCAGTCTTTAAGCGTCTGCCTTCAAGCTCAGGTCATGATCCCAGGGTCCTGGGATTGAACTCTGCGTCCAGCTCCCTGTTCCACGAGAAGCCTGCATCTCCCTCTCCCACGCCCCGTGCTAGCATTTCCTCTCTTGCTGTGTCTCTCTCTGTCAAATAAATAAATATAATCTTTTAAAAAAATGACATAAAATGAAAAATCCTGGAGAGGGGCTCCTGGGTGGCTCAGTGGGTTAAGCATCTGCCTTCAGCTCAGGTCGTGATCCCAGAGTCCTGGGATCGAGCCCCACATTGGGCTCCTTGTTCATCAGGGAGCCTGCTTGTCCGTTTGCCTGCCACTCTCCCCTTGCTTGTGTGTGTGCCCTCTCTTTCTCTGACAAATAAATAAAAAAAATCTTAAAAAAAAAAAAAATCTGGAGAATGAGGAAATAGCCACACAAATCACTCCAAAAAAAGACATTCTACAGGTCGACGGGCCTGGCCTACTTAACAAGGCATGAAGGAAGGGAGAAGGGACTGAGTCTGACTGGAAAAGGCGGCATGACATAATAACCCAGTTCCAGGCCTGGGCTTGGACTACATCTCGGTTTGGGTAAACCAGCTGCAAAAGATGTTTCTGGGTCAGTGGGGAAATTCGAATCTGGAGCGAAACCAGATTTTTAAAAAAAATGTAATGAAATAGGAAGGTGGAGACGATAAACCCAATAAATCAGGGGCGATCTCCTTGTGGTCAAAAATACATGGATGTTTATGTATGCATACAGAGAAAGATCTGGAAGCATAAAGCGTTCACAGAAATTGGAGTCTCATGCTTTTATGTTTACATTACTGTTTAGCTTTACTTTCCAACTTTCTACAAAACGCATGTGTACTCTACTTAGAATAACAAAAGGTTATTTTTATTTAAGACAAAATGAAATAGCCTGGAGACTTCATAATATCCAGATTCGGGGCTTATCTTGAAAAACTACAAGATGCTCCTAGATTCCCTTTGGGCTCAGTCAGAGGCGCTTAGAACGAGGTGCCCCTTTGGATGGAGTGTGGACTCCTTAGTTCAGAACTACCCCATCCGGCCTGCTTGCTGGGCTCTCTTCACTCATTCATTCGTTCATTCCCTCATTCATTCATTCATTCATTCATTCAGCAGATATCCCTTGCGGGCTTTCCCTGGTCCTGGCACTGCTCAGGACACAGAGAATACAAGTAACCCTCTGCCTTCCCGTAACTTAGGTTCTTGTGATGGTGAGCAGATAACAATCAAATGATTACTCATGCTTCAGGTGAAAGTATCACTTTGCAGAAATACAGAGCCTGGTGAAGGGTGGTCTTGTCTAAGCAGGCAGACGGATAAACAAGACCAAGGTTTGGGCTCAAGGACCGGGCTTGCAGGGGGTGAGGGGTGGGAGGGGCGGTGTGTGACTCTTTAGCAGGTAAATGAGATGTAAAGCCCAGGGGGATGGCTGGGGTCACAGAGACAGGGGATGTGGTGTCTGTTTGGATCCAAGAGAACTCAAAGGTGCTAAGGAACTTGGCAGTGCCCTTTGCCTATATCTTGACCCAAACGCCAGACAAGAAGGGACAAAAAAAAAAAAAAGGTGATACAGTGGAAACCAAGAAAACCACCGTAGTGAAGAGGTAAGGTTCTTGGTACTGAACTCCAGACTGGCCAGGCTTAGCCCACAGAGACAGGCAGCCCGAGACCATTGGGAAAGTCAGCTTGAGGGCAGGACCCTGACACAAAGCTTGTCCCTGGAAAGCTTTGACCGCACCTGCTCTTTGCTGGCTCCCAAGAGAATAAGCACACAGAAGAGGCTGAGCTAATCCAACCCAGGTCCCCATCCAAAGTCCGTGTCAGATGAAACCACTGACCCGCCGTGGGTAGGAGATGCGGGAGGCCAAGAGGCCAGGGTTGTCCTGCTGGTGGCACTCCTCCTGCGTGGAAGGGAACATCAGTGATGGGGAAGCAGTGCCCTACCTCTGGCTGGTGCCCATCCACGCTGACGTTTCTCGGTTCTCTTCTGACTTGCCTCTGCCCGGGATGCTTCTCTGTGGACCCTTCTCTTACTCACACCCACACCCGTAATGCCTCCATCTGTGCCTTGTAATCACAAAGGGGACCAGCGGTTGTTCAGTGACTTTGTCCCGGGCTCCTCTCCATTAGCTCCTTTACGCCTTACTAAGGTTAGACAGGATTCCGATCTGGTCATGCAGAACAGAGATGAGGCAGGAGGATTGGAGGTCGCAGCTCAAGCCCGTGCAGGCAGTAAATGAAGGAGTCAGGATCTGAACCCGCCACTCTGGCTCGAGTCCGCACCCCTGATGGGAGAGAGAGCAGCTCACACTCCTTTCCTTAACAGGGAAGATGGGCATCCAGGGGCCAGTTTCCTGTAGTCACTGGCTGCGTACCCACCTTCCGTCCAGCTTGTTCCCTTCTAGAATGGGATGGTGCTCTCAGCACTCATGCTGGCTTCAAGGGTGGGCTGTGACCACCGGATGACTCAGTACATCTAAAGCAGATCTCAGCAATTTCCCGCCAGAGACTAATCCCACCAGCTGCCTGCTTTTATAAATAAAGTTTTATTGAAACACAGTTGTGCCCAATTCACTTATGGACTTGCTGTCAGGGGTTGAGACAGATTATACGGCTCCCAAAGACTAACACATGAGGGTCCCTAGGTGGATCAGTCAATTAAGCATCTCCCTTTGGCTGGGATCATGATTCCGGGGTCTCAGGATGGAGCCCCATCTCAGGCTCCCTACGGGCGGGAGCCTGCTTCTCCCTCTCCTTCTGCTGCGCCCCCTGCTTACGCGCGCTCTCTCTCCCTCTCTCTCTCAAGTACATAAATAAAATCTTCAAAAGAGAAAAGACTAGAACAGGTGCCAGTTGACCTTTAAAAATAGGTTTGCCAGGGCTCCTGGGTGGCTCAGGTAGGTAAGCATTGGACTCTTGATTTGGGCTCAGGTCCTGATCTCACCGCCGGGGAATCGAGCCCTCCCTTGGCCTCTGGCCCCAGGCTCAGTGGGGGGTCTGCTTCAGGGTTCCTCTCCCTCTCCCTCGGCCCCTCCCCTGCTCACAACCCCGCGTTCATTCTCCCTGTCTCTCTCTCAAATAAATGAATAAATCTTAAAAAACAAAAAAGAAATGTTAAAAAAAAGAGAACAAGTTTATTAACTCTTGAGCTACACAGTCTTTTGCACATGGGAGGTATTTGATACTCATATTTAATGTAAAGTCAAGAGCAGATACTGGTCCTGCTTATCATTCTTTCCCCAGGTCTAGCAAAGGCCTTACATAAATTAGGTGCATTACAAAAAAATAAAGGGAGCAGGACGCCTTGGTGGCTCAGTCCGTTAAGCATCTGCCTTCTGCTCAGGTTGTGATCCCAGCGTCCTGGTAGGGAGTCCCAAGTCAGGCTCCCTACTCAGCGGGGAGTCTGCTTCTCCCTCTCTCTCTGCTGCTCCCCCTGCTCGCTCACTCTCTCTCTCTCTCAAATAAATAAAAAAATCTTTAAAAAATAAAAAAATAAAGTTACCATTATTTTTTTTTAAGATTTTATTTATTTATTTGACAGAGAGAGATCACAAGTAGGCAGAGAGGCAGGCAGAGAGAGAGAGAGAGAGAGAGAGAGAGAGGAGGAAGCAGGCTCCCTGCCGAGCAGAGAGCCTGATGTGGGGCTCGATCCCAGGACCCTGAGATCATGACCCGAGCTGAAGGTAGAGGCTTTAACCCACTGAGCCACCCAGGCGCCCAGTTACCATTATTAATGATAATAAAATGTCATAGTTATGATGCAGGCTTCGGAGGAAATTACTGAACAATAAAACTTCAGGCTCATTTCTAGGTTAACATGACCACAAGTTTTCGTAAGTAATCTGTATAGCGTTGGGATGTCTCTGGGCTGGCTCACAATTACATGGAGGAGGTTTGGTTGATGTACGTGACCAATCTTGTCATCTTTGTTATTTTTTGAGCTGGGATAAAATGTAAATATATTCTGCTAACTTCAAATTGTGTGTTTTAATGGCTTAAGCCCCTACTAAAGCTAGCTTTTAGAGCAGACACGAAACAGAATAGGGTATTGGATCCCAACTGATGCAGTGTGGGGACAGAGTAGGAAAGATGTCAGAGGAAGAATGGGAGCAGGTGTCCCGCGCAGCACCCCAGCTGCAAATCAGTAGGACGCAGTCCCACACCACCCAGAACTACTCAGTACAGGCATATCTAAGGACACTCAGCTGGCACCTTTTAAAAGAAATTTTATTTATTTATCTGAGAGAGAGAAAGAGCGCGCGCGAAAGAGCAGGAGCAGAGTGAGGGGGTGGGGGAGGCCGAGTCCCCGCTGAGCAGGGAGCCTGATGGGGGACTCGATCCCAGGACCCCTGAGCTGAAGGCAGGTGCTTAACCGGCAGAGCCACCCACACGCTGGGCATTTTGGTTTTAAGGGAGGAATGTTAAGTTCCAGGCAGAGCTTAATAAGTGGCAACACTCCAGGATTCCCTGGAGAATTATCCGTTTTGTAGCTTCTCCCCAAATCCAAGATGGCCTTGCTTTATTTGATTTCTTAGGTTTTTTTTATGCAAAGACTGCGACCCATGAAGACAGAAACCGGCTAATAGCTGTATTGGAATGTCTAAAACATCTGACAGGTAGTAGG
The DNA here is from genome assembly GCF_022355385.1 of Mustela nigripes. Classification (NCBI taxonomy): domain Eukaryota; kingdom Metazoa; phylum Chordata; class Mammalia; order Carnivora; family Mustelidae; genus Mustela; species Mustela nigripes. The sequence goes on from NC_081563.1 coordinate 132,448,953, forward strand.
TATTCGGGGCTATCTGCTAAGAGGGAGCGTAAACTGTGGCGATACAGTGGTGGGCAAGAGAGATGTTTTCTCTGCCCTCCTGGTGCTTATTGGCTAGGGAGAGGCTGACAATGATCCAGAGAGCAAACTAGTTCATTCGTGCTAATTTGGACACATGCTATGCAGGCAACAAGGAGTCCCATTATAGGTCTGGGGTCTGATGGCGGACTGTTCCCACCCATGTTATTAGTCCTGTGAAAGTCCATCACGGAAGAAGTGCTTAAGCAATAAGTCAAAATACTTCGGAACACCAAAGGGGCTAGTCACCGTATTTTGTCAAATCTAAAACGTCACCTTGTAAGACGCACCATTATTTTGTGAACTGTTAAGAAAGAAAGAAATGCTTCCAATGATAATTGCAAGAGGGAATCGATTACACCAGGCACACTAATTTCAGTTGTGTTAAAAATGTAAAAACTAGGGGCGCCTGGGTGGCTCAGTGGGTTAAAGCCTCTGCCTTCGGCTCAGGTCATGATTCCAGGGTCCTGGGATCGAGCCCCACATCGGGCTCTCTGCTCAGCAGGGAGCTTGCTTCCTCCTCTCTCTCTGCCTGACTCTCTGCCTACTTGTGGTCTCTATCGGTCAAATAAATAAATAAAAATCTTAAAAAAAAATAAAATAAAAATGTAAAAACTAAAGTGAACTTTAGAATTGGTCAACTGTGCCACTGAGCACCCCAGTTCCAGTGAACTGAGGGAAGCAGAAACGTGTGTCTTTTTATTTTTTTTTAAAGATTTTATTTATTTATTTGACAGAGGAAGACACAGTGAGAGAGGGAACACAAGCCGGGGGAGCAGCAGGAGAGGGAGAAGCAGGCTCCCCAGTGGGCAGGGAGACCAATCCAGGCTCCAGGGCAGCACCTGGGATCACGACCTGAGCCAAATGCAGTCGCCTAACCATCTGAGCCACCCAGGTGCTCCCAGAAACGTATGCCTTAAAGATGATTTATTTCCAAAAGATTGAGTGCTTAAATAAGTACTTTTTTTGGAAATTTTAGCCAGTTCATATAATCGAAATTCTAAGATCCCTGAGCATCTAGACCAGTCTTGGTGAATGATTGTTGAAGGAACAAATCAATGAATGGAGGACGAAAGACGTAGAGCTACAATTAAAAAGGATCTCTGTTTGGCAACAGCCATTAGAAAGTCTATAAAACAGCAACAAATGCCCTAAGAGAGCTGGATGGAAAATTATGATGATACAAACGTAAAGGAGACTTGCATAGACATTTTCTTAATTAAAATAGCAATGTCGACGTAATAATACTGTCATGGTTAGCTGGAGTGTTATTATTATTTTTTTAACCTGGAGTACTTTTAGAGCTCTACATCATTTTGACAAAGACTCTATCTTAAAATCCACGCCTGTCCTGTCTCTATCCTGTATATGTAAATTGGTCATCACCATTTTTAAGAGGTGGGTCCTAATAAGTATTGAATAAATAATGAATTCTGTGCAAATGGAAGTCTGAACTTGATTCTCAGACCAAACGCAATATAGTCCACAAATTTCATCAGTCCAGTTTTCAACTCCAGGAAAGTATTTGGGTTCCACCCACAGAGCAAATATCATAACTAGCAAGCATCCCTTCAAAGCGATTGGGCTTATTGTACTATATTGAGGGTTTTTTTTTTTTTTTTTAAGATTTTATTTATTTATTTGACAGACAGAGATCACAAGTAGGCAGAGAGAGAGAGAGAGAGAGAGAGGGGAGGAAGCAGGCTCCCCGCTAAGCAGAGAGCCCGATGCAGGGCTCGATCCCAGGACACTGGGATCATGACTGGAGCTGAAGGCAGAGGCTTTAACCCACTGAGCCACCCAGGCGCCCCTATATTGACGTTTTTGACATTTAATTTGAATGAAAAACTATCCATTTTGAACACTAGTATTTCCAGACATTTTATGAAGAAGGAGTCACACACATTTCTGTAACTAATATACTATTTTCCCACTTAGAGTTAAATTTTTTTTTTTATAGTCATGTTGCTTAGCTCCATGAGCTAGTTTTTTCCCCAAGACTTACTAGTTTTTTAGTGTGTTTTGGTTTGTTTGTTTGTTTGTTTGTTTTTGGAAGATTTTCTTCTGAATTGCCTTGGAATATTACCACCATTCTGTTTTTGTTTAGCTAAACACATGCCTTTGCATTTATATCATTTTGTAAATACTATTACTGTACCTTTCTAGTTATGTTCTTTTGAAGAAAGCAGGGGGAAAAAAAATTATCCCTCCTAGGTTGAATTAAGAGGACACAGGCTTCTTTTTCCTTTTTTAAAAAACTGTATTTTGGCAGTTGAAAACAGGTGTTCGTTTGGTTCATTTACGATATGAGAGAGATCAATGTGCATTTGAAACTCCCCTTTCTTCAGAGCAGAAAATTGTGAGCGTTGAGCAAAACAGAAAACAGAGCCCTTTTCTAAATTTAGCAGTGTCATATGACCCTCCTCGTCTTTGTACTCAGAGCATTAAGGTATTAGCCACATTGCTTCATGGGTGCCGCGAATAATTACTCTAGGAAAAGAGGAGCATGACCAACCAGCACAGAGATAAGTGTTGGGCTTCTGTCTGTCCTTTTTGATCTAAGGAAATAGACTTTTTAGAATGCTGTTGGGACGTCCCACATGACAGCTTGTCATTTGGGTAAACTTTCCCACTGCACACAGAAAAACATTTCTTCCATCTCTTTGGTTTTATTTTTATACATCTTTTCAGAGCAGCCCATGTTTCAATGCTTTTCACATAGATTTTTTTTTTTTTTTTTTTTTTTCCGTTTGTTCCTTTAACTGCGAGATCTCAGACGGAGGCGAATTCACTTTTGTCGTCATGATCCCTCGTGCCAACATTAGATAGCTTTCAGGAGATCGGCAATTAATCTCTGAATGTGGTGTTCTGTTTGTTTTACTTTTAAAGGATTGTTTAGAGGGCAATTGGGACATGGATCCTTACAGCTTTTATTTATTTATTTGTGTGTTTAAAAAAAAATTCTTTTTTTTAAGAGCATTTCAGGTTTACTGCAGTTCTGGAACTTTCTTTTTTTTTAATTTCAAGTTTTCACTTGAATTCTAGCAAAGACTGGAACTTTCAGTTAAGGATGAAGTTGGGAATGAGTGTCTCGAGAGCTATCACTGCCTTTAGACGTGTTTATCTACAAACTAAAATTCTTAAAATGCCATTTCTGGTTTGCAGAAGGTGGACCTTTCTAACCAAGCGAAGGTTTGTAAAGCCCTGGTTAGGAAGGAAGACTTGCTTCTACAGCCGTGGGGGCAGGGAGGAACTGATACATGGGAGAATTGAGTAAAGGCCTAGCCCAGCTTTGGGGGAAAAGCAATGGCTCTCTCACGGTATCAGCCTCTAGAAGGGGGAAATTTTTTACCCTCTAGGCCTGCAGGAGGGAAGGAGGAGGAGGAAGTAACTAGGATTGTCCCATACTTGAAGGAAGCAGAGGCCTCAGCTGGTTGCTAAAAATTCAAATAAAAAGAAAAAATGTATCTCAGGCATATAGAAAGCTGTGGACCAGAATTGAGAATTTGGTTTTGGGGTTCTGGTGTTTCTACCTGGAAACTTGTCACCCTGTTTCCTTAACCAGCCTTTAAATATATTAAATAATGATGCCCACTGATCAGTTTTAGATGTCCTTTATAAAATCCATTTTCTCATATATCTTTCACTATATAGTGATTTTTTTAACACTCAGAATGTATTGAGATTATCATATAGTTTTTTTTTTTAAGATTTTATTTATTTATTTGATAGATCACAAGTAGGCAGAGGGGCAGGCAGAGAGAGAGGAGGAAACAGGCTTCCTGCTGAGCAGAGAGCCTGATATGGGGCGTGATCCCAGGACCCCGAGATCATGACCTGAGCTGAAGACAGAGGCTTTAACCCACTGAACCACCCAGATGCCCTGATTATCATATAGTTTAAGCTATATTTTAAAACTATTCCTGACAACCAAAAGTCTCTCAATTTAAAAAAAATATATATTCTTTCTTTTTTTTTTTTCTTCATAATCTCTATGCCCAAGGTGGGGCTTGAACCTACCACCACCCCAAGATCCAGAGTTCCGGAAGCTACCAATGGAGCCAGCCGGAAGCGCCCTAAGTACCCCTCTTTTCAAAACCACCCTCCTGAAGTTAGATTAAAAGTTGAGTTGGTCTCTGTGACCTTTACTTGTCTTAAAACAAAAATAAAATTAAACAAACTGCTGTTTTGGAATGTCCCTTGCAAACTGATAAATTATAACTTTATCAGCTTCCCCAGAGGCCTTCAGAACGAAAGGAAAAAAAAAAAAAAGTTCAGCTCTGTTCATTTGCTCTGTAAATTCATCCTAAAAGGTAGCATTCCTGGCTGTGTATTCTGTTCACAGGGCAGTAGACACACTTTCCTTTTCAACTGGCTGAGGCTCCTCGGTGCGAGGGAAGTCGGGGCAGTGGGCAAGCAAGCTTGGCCCAGGAAAGGCCCAGGGGCAGGGCTAACTCCCTCGGGAGCAGAGCCGATGGCTGCTGCTGGCGGCCTGGAGTGATCCAGAGCTCAGTCCCAAAATTCAGGAAGCAGTTGATCCATTCCCAAGAGTTGTCTTCCAGAAAACTCCTGCTTCTAAACATGGAAGCTTCCTTTGTTTCTCCCTGCTTGCTTGTGCACACACCATTTTCCAGTCTGTGACCGACTGCTCCTCTCTCTCCCTCCCTCTCCCGGAAAATTCCCGTCTCTTAATAATCCAGAGTACTTGAAAGCCCATGAATGCTCAAGAGGGTTTTGTACCTTATAAAATGTCTAGCATGTCAAGAAGGGAAGAGTTCCTCCAATGACATTATCTATGGATATTTTCTGCCTCTTTTTAAAAATCTCCCTGAGTCCTACTCCTCACTACAGGTCTGATTAATTTCTGGGATCACAAGTTTACTCAGGAACCACACTCCACTGGCAGTGAACTATCTTTAGGAGATGAATTCACTAAAATTCACTGTTTGGCTCCTCGGATTGGCCCCTGCTGCAGCGTTTTCCCTTCTAATAATATCTAGATCTTTCCACCTTTGCACTACAGGAATGAGGTGGGTTTTTAAAAGACTCGCTCTTTTCCCTTATTTCTCTAATCATTTTCATTTTATCTCAAAAATGGAGAATTACAAATCTCCAGAAACATCTGGCTTTCCTTTTCTTCTTATATAGTTAATAGGTCAGAAAACCCACAGGGAGTAGTAGGAAGTGGATACATTAGACACACATTTTAACAATTCTGTCACATGCAAATCATTGTAGAACTTTTCACTGAAGTGTTATATTTTCATGTATATATAATGTATATTGATGTGTGTTTATGGACATATAAATACTTAGGCTCAATGAAGTTATTGAGAGAGCCACCTAAAATCAAAATACTAAAACCACAGCACTTGAGAATTGGAAATCATACAATTTTGTTTATCCCAGTGCTTTAGTTATACGAAGGGAAATTTAGGCTGAGGAAAGCTGTTTCACTAGCCTTACAGTCTTTGGATTCTGGTTCTGACTTTGCCTTATCATTTTACACTGATTCCCTATGACCTTTTGTTTCCTCATCTGTAAAATGGGTGCATCGGGAGACACTCTCTTACACTATATATCGTGTCTAATTCTGCAAGCATAGGATTTGGATCACATAGAAGAGGTCATCCAGGACTCCCTGTTACTAGTCAGTCTACCTCTTCCCCCGTGGCTCAACTTAATTTGGCCCTGGACAGGCATTAGCCCCCCTTCACTAAAGGGTTGGGTTCTGGCAGCTGGAGTTTCCTGCCTGTTTGGGTTTGTATATTTTCGCCAGCCTTTGACTCAGAAACGTCCAATTCAAGTCGATTCCCTCAGTGCAAGTGGCAGCAGATACTAGAATATCCAGAATTGTCAGAATCTTGTTTCCTGCTTCACCCGGCCTCCCTGTCTCTGTCTTGCATGGCTCTCAGCTTTGCCAGAACTGGCCCGTTGTACTTTGGGGATTCCTTCCACCACTCATCATTTCAGGCTGAACATGAAGGATTTATCCAGCAAGAGTTAATAAAATTGACTGTGGTCTCTGAAGAAGGGATAGTTTGTCAAAGCTCTATCTTCAAACTAATTGAATATATTTCTCATGAATTGTGATGAATGCCAGGTAATTTCAGAGGATGGCTTTTGCTAATTAATAAATCAATCACCTTGACTCATTTTGGCAGACTAAACTTTAAAAGTTCACTGCTGCCTTGTTCAAAACCAGGATCCCATCCGTACCTAGTTTAGTGGTTTAATGTAATTCTTAAGAAAGCAAGCAGATTGAGCAATACTTTAATTCAGAAACAAGTTGCTCAATGTGTGTCCGCGGAAAATAACAAGCCTGAGAAGGGGAAACTATAAAACACAGGCAGGCCGCTAATGTATTCCTGCTTCTTGATTGATTTCACATTTACAACAAAGCTCGCATTATTATAAAGGATTTGGAAAGGTCAGCTGGAAGCATCTTTCTACCCATCGAAGGATTTCTGAAGGAGCTGAAAGCACCAAATTAACTTAAAACAACAAAATAAAGAGAAAACTTTATCTGAGTTATTGTAACACGTCTGGCTTTCAAACTCTACAGAACTTAGAAAATAAATGCAGGTGAATTGTTATTTTTTTTTCTTCCCCTGCTCGCAGAAAAGTTTATTTAAAAAGGCACTGGAGTTATGGTTGCAAGAAAGGAAAATGGTTGGTGTTTTTCTTATCACATCAAAGGGGACGGACACGCCCTTTAACAGAAAGCAATTAGGGGCTGTTCAAAGCCCGAGCGAGCCTCCCTGCCGCGAATGGCAGTTGGTTCTGAAGCAGGTGATACACACACCTAGAACCTTTCAGGGGAAAAAGAGAGAAACTGAGACAGAGAGGGAGAGAAAAGGAAACAGTTAATTCCATCAACCCATTCATTCAACTCAAATGACATTCGCAGGGGCTCTTCTGTTTTCTGTTTCTAGGACATTGAAAACATTTCTCATGGAGGAACAGGTATTCCCTGAATGTCTTTTTATTCAGAAGAGAAAGGCCTGCATCCCAGGCTTGCAGGAGTTCACAACCCCACAGGAGGCTCCGAGAACGGTAATTCTGCCCTTCCAGGATATTCCCTGATGTAGACCTCGGTGATCCTGGGCCCAGGACCCCACAAACTTTTTCTGTGCGGTGTCTCTGGGTGGGGAGAGGACGCCAGGGGGTGAGAGGGCGTGAACAGCTTCCCGAGGTGGGACAGGGAAAAGGGACAGGGATGAGAAGAGCTTAGAAGGATCCAGAGCCTCCAGAACATTGCTCCACACCTTCCCGGAATAGCTCGCCTTTGGAATGCAAACACAGCGTTCGCAGCCAGTCGGGGCTTCTGGGTGGATTCACTATTTTTTTTTTTTTTTTTTTTTGGCGAGGGGTGGGGGGAAGAGAGAAGGAAAAGAACGAGGAAAAAGGATTTTTCTTTTAATTAAGAGGAGGCGGAGATAGAGTCCTCACAACCGCGAGGACTGGTAAGAATGTTTCTGAAGTTCCAGATCTGGGCTGAGGGAGCGCTTTCTATTCTTGGTCCCTCCACTTCCGGTTAGGTAAACCTCCTCAACCGACACTCCCTCAGTTTCCTAAAATCCTTTAGTCATCTTTCCTGAGGGCAGGGGATGTTCTTCCCACCTTAAACACCCACTCGTGCTAAGGGCCGTCTTTGTAAGGCAGGGACAGGACCCAGGGTGAAATGGCAAGGTTCCCAGTTAAAAAAGGGGTCAGGGAAGAACTCGCTGGATTCCTGTATGGTATAATGTTCAGGTTTTCATATCCTCAACAGTCACAGTCCTCTTTAAACGGGATCCCCATTCAGCGACTCACAGCTGTGTGACCTTGGGCAACCCTTCGCACCTCAGTTTCACCATCCATAAAATGGGTATCATGATGGTATCAAGCCCTACGCGTCATTGTGAGAAGCCCATACACTAATACATATAATAAATAAAGGCTGGCCATTGTTTTTGTGCTTATTTTCAGGTGATTTGTGAAGAAACTGCCAAGAGTGCTCATGTAGGGACCCTCTTCAGCCTAGAAATGGATTAATTAGTATGGGTCTAGAAATATATTAAAAATCAGTGATCCTTGGGCGCCTGGGTGGCTCAGTGGGTTAAGCCGCTGCCTTCGGCTCAGGTCATGATCTCAGGGTCCTGGGATCGAGGCCCGCATCGGACTCTCTGCTCAGCGGGGAGCCTGCTTCCTCCTCTCTCTCTCTGCCTGCCTCTCTGCCTGCTTGTGATCTCTCTCTGTCAAATAAATAAATAAAATCTTTAAAAAAAAAAATCAGTGATCCTTGAAAAAATTGATCTCACCCTTATCATGACTTACCCACGACAGGAACTTCTAACACCTTGATGTTATTTCTATATATGAAATTCTATTTTTTTAATTTTTATTATTTTTTTCTCTTTTTAAAAAGATTTTATTTACTTATTTGTCATAGGGTGGGAGAGAGAGGGTGCACAGCAGGGAGAGCAGCAGGCAGAGGGAGAAGCAGGCTGCCCAGGGAGCTGACTGCAGGATTCGATCCCAGAGCCCTGGGATCATGATCTGAGCCAAAGGCAGATGCTTAACCGACTGCTACCTCGGCGTACCTCTTACACCCATCTTGTCTCCCCAGGATATTGTTATTCCAGGAGAAAAGTAACAGTGTTTCCCCTGCTTCCCCCCCCCCCCATCCCCAATTTTCCTACAGTGAGCATTTAACATACAGTACCTCAAACAAGCAGGTAAGGAAAAGTAATACTTTTCAAACCAAATGGTACATAATATTGTCTACGAAGGTAAAAGTCTGCTCTCTATGTGGGATTACAGTTGTTTCCATTCTTGAGGTTGTTGTAAGTGTGCTCCCTGTTTCTCTTACCCTTTCCAGGCAAAGATCTGTCTTAATTTTTATCGGACTTTGAGAAGACCCAGGGATTGATACTGGGTAGTGGTGGTTGTTTTTGGTTGTTTTTGATTTATTGTCAAAATGTTCTGCTTTTCGGTTTGCTAAATTCCTCCTTCTATTTACGTTGTTCGATAACATCCATATTTGTATCAAGGGAAGGTATACTGAGACTCGCACTTGGGGTGGAAACCAGGGAGCTAAAACTTCAGAAAGAAAAATATACTTAGCAGATGACTTCACCCCTAACAGAAACGAAGGTTTTTTTGCGGGGGGGGGGGGTAGGTAGGAGGAGGAGGAGAGCGGGTTGTTTGGCCTTAAGATTTTACTTGTTTTACAATAAGAATATATTCAGGTATACCTTGAAGAATGAAAAATGCAAAGAAAACACTCCAAGACTCCCTAAGCATCTGCGGTGGGGTGGGCTCACCAGCCCGGAGGACAGGAAGCAGGGAGAGGGCTGAGCAGGGCAGTGGGAGGGACCAGGGCCGCGCGGCTGCTCTCTGGGGTCGCCCTGTTCTCTGCCGTTGGGTCTCCCCCGCCCACGAATTTCACCCAAGTGTGCCAGGACCTGCACCTCGCCACACGCTGCAGGGGCCACGGCAACTGTGTAAAGGTTGGGGAGCACAGCCTGGCTGGAGGGGGGAGAGAGAGAGAGAGAGAGAGATCACGTGATTTTCTGGAACGCAGACCAGCTTCTTTACTTTGATTCTCTAGCAAACGCGCTATCTCCAAACTGCGTGGAGCGCGCGGAAAGAGTAAAGTCACGTTCCACTGGAAAGGGTCACTTCTTCGGTTCACAGGAACTTCTTCTTTGATCTCCCTCATTGCTCTGAAGATTTACTCCTCTTTCAAATCAAATAATTTGTTTCTCATTCTGAGAAAAGCTTTCTAGATGTGATTTCCCTTCTGAAAGAGCCACTTTGAAGTCTTCCTGGGGCACATCCTTCCTTAAAGGGATATGGAAAGAGGAGACAGGCCTGCGGGGAGCTGTTTTTTTTTTTTTCTTTTTAAAAGTCACTTTCCGCATACCCTGTCTTTCCATTGAACAGTCTTGAACTGAAACCTGCCGGCTGCCAAGGAGACCATTCCAAATGCGGCTCCCCCCACCCTGGGGCTGGAACAGCCCTGCTCCCCAGGGGAGCCCCCAAACTTCTCCCTTTGGACCCAGGAGCCTGGTGAAGGTAAAGGTGAGCAGAGCCGAGGGGAAGCTGCGTTTTTCATTTTTGAGTAAAGCCACTTCCGTGGGAGGGCTCTTGGCTCTGAGTTAGCAAGGATTGCCGGATGCGTTTAGGTCTTGTCTCCCAGGACTTCAGGGTAGGGACCGCTGAAATCAGGGTTGTCTGTTTCCTGGGATGGTTCGATTTCAGGCTCCTGGGCTGGGGAGTGTCTGTTACCTGGGTCCGGCCTTGGAGCAGCTCGGTGGGCTGGGCCAGGCCGCGCACCTGCCCCACCGTGGCCCAACATGCCGACGACAAATTCAAGCCTCTCAAGTACGAAATGAGATGTGTGCACACACAGTGACCTTTAATTGTGTCTTAGAAACTCATGTCAGATCAACATGTGGTTTCACTTACTCAGGAGAGGTGATTACATTTCAAGCTGTTTTGTGTTAGTTTTCGGCATTTAAATAAAGCATTTTCTCTGTCATATATTTGATGTGGCTCAGAGAAGCTTGCTTCTTTTTTTTTTTTTTTCTTTCTTCCCCCCATAGATTTTGTTGTTTGATTAGTTCTTTTTGTCAAGTGAGATCAAAGATGGCTTTCCTTTCTTTAGGAGAGAGCTTTCTTAAATCAACAGAATGAATTCCATGGTAAAGAGGGATTTTATTTAAAAGATTTTGAAAAGGGAAAAGATTTCAGTGGGAGTAAAGAAACGATGGTTTTATGTCTGCATTATATTTATCTGTCACAGAGTTCGATGAAAGCAGATACTAGGAGGGCCTGCCTGGCTTCATCCGTAGAGCATGTGACTCTTGACATATGACTCTTGAACTCGAAGTCGTGAGTTCGAGCCCCACCTTGGCTCTAGAGATTACTTAAGAAATTAAAAAAAAAAAAAGAAAAAGAAAAAGGAAGTAAATTCTGTGGGATGCTGAACTTTGGATTCAGTATAGAAAGGCTTTTGCAGTCTTAGCTGGGATATTCTGGGAAATATCCACTTTACATTTTGTGATCTGGGAATATCGGGGAGCTGCCTATCTCCACTCCTGGCTTTGCCATCAAGTCCCTGCTGGCCTGCGGGTCTTTGCTCATGCCGTTGTAGCCACCAGGAATGTTCTTTCCATGCCTCTGCGAGACACTCCTTCCTATATTTTGAGAGGAAACCGGACAGTTTCCAGAAAACACGTGTGTTGTATTTACTTCTACCAAGGACCAACCATGTTATATTGAAGTGATGTGTTTACTTGCGGACCTGCCACTTCTTTGGGGTACGAAATGTTTTCCTCACCCTTAAAAATATATATTTATTTATTTATTTGAATGAGAATGAGAGAGAGAAAGCGAGCAGGGGGAGGAACAGAGGGGACGGACAAACAGACCCTGCGCTGAGTGCGGAGCCCAATGTAGGACCTGATCCCAGGACCCTGAGATCATGACTGGAGCCAAAATCGAGCGTCGGATGCTCAACTGACCGGGCCCCCCAGAAACCCCATGTTCTTCACCTTTGTTCCTCTCTCCTCCCCGTGCTCGTTGGAACTCAGCACATTCTGTCCATCTGAATGGAACAGAGACAGAATTGTGGTCAGCATTCACTTCACTATTAAAAAAAAAAGATGATTCGGATTATATCGGAGTATTTGGCAGTCCCACAGTAAATCCCATGCGTCAGATATCACAAATAGAATTCACGGACGCTCCCAGACCGCGCTTACTATGATACTCAAATGATAACGTATTTTTCTCATTTCCTATTTCCAAATATTGTTTGTTTTTTTAAGGATTTTATTTATTTATTTGACAGAGAGGGACACAGCAGCGAGAGATGAAACACAAGCCCGGGGAGCGGGCGGTGGAGAAGCCGGCTTCCTGCTGAGCAGGGAGCCCGATGCCCGACTGGATCCCAGGATCCTGGGATCATGACCGGAGCTGAAGGCAGATGCTTAACGACGGAGCCACCCAGGGGCCCTGCTCTCATTTCCTGTATTAATCCATCTTTTTAGTTTAAAATGCCTGCTCCTGGAGGGCAGGAGTTTTGTCTCATTTTCTTCCCCGCTCTATCCCTCTATTCCCAGCATTGGTGACGACACCACAAACAGTGCAGTGGCGCCAAAATTAGTTGTTGAATGAAGGAAGCAATCTAGACACCATTTCACCCACTTCCAGGCATGGTGATGGGGGAAATGGAGATAGTCATCCAACTAATTCAAACCAGAGATTACTGAGTAAGTCCTGGGGATGGGGGGGGACTAGAGTTAATAACACCGTATTGCATATTTGAAAGTTGCTGAGAGTAGATCTTCAAGAAGTTTGCGACACCAGAAAGAAAAATTTATAACCATGTGTGGGGACAGATGTTAACTAGACTTACTATGATCATTTCATAATATAAACAAAACCCGAATCATTATATTGTATATCTGAAATGAATATCGTGTAATAGGTCAATTATGTCTCAATTCTTTTTTAAAAAGTTTACTTTTGGGGCACCTGGGTGGCTCAGTGGGTTAAAGCCTCTGCCTTCAGCTCAGGTCACGGTCCCAGGGTCCTGGGATTGAGCCCCGCATCAGGCTCTCTGCTAGGTGGAGAGCCTGGTTCCCCCTCTCTCTCTGCCTGCTTGTGATCTCTGTCTGTCAAATAAATAAATAAAATCTTAAAAAAAAAAAAGTTTACTTTCTTTTGAGTTAGCTTTCAAAGGGCTTCTGTTAGGTGGGTGGTTGATATAAGTTGTCAGTTACCCTGAATGTGAGTTTGGCTTCAGGCCCCCAAGTAGCATATCACGTGGTTGATGCCTCTTCAAGGCTCCAAACAATATATTCTTTGTTTATTCATAAAACCAGGGGTGCCTGGCTGGCTCAGTCAGTCGAATGTGAGATTCTTCTATCTCGGGATTGTGGGTTCAAGCCCCTCGCTGAGTGGAGAGATTACTTAAAAATAAAAAATCTTAAAAAAAACAAAAACCAACCCCCCCCCCCCGATAATTGCCTGGGGGATAAAAAAAAACACCAAAACTATCAGGAAAAAGAATTGTTTGGTATCCTAAAGTATCGCCAAGACAACATTTTAACATTCTGCTTTTGCTCTGATTTTGTCCCTTCGTCTTCAAAGTGTCGATGCTTCATAGAACTTTCTAGACTTGACCTTAGCCAAGAAAGGTCAAAAAGTCAGAGCCTCCAGTGTGTAGAACCCATGCTCCATAATGCCAAGAACCAGGCAGGGTGTGTTCTCTGCTGCATCCCACACTCCCTGGCCAAGGGCCTAGCACACAGTAGGCTATCAAGAACTGTGTTGATGGGGAGCCTGGTTGGCTCTGTCGCTGGAGCCCGAGACCCTTGATCTTGGGGGGTCATGAGTTTGAACCCTGCATTGGACGTAGAGATTACTTAAAAATAAAATCTTAAATGGGTGCCTGGGTGGCTCAGTTGGTTAAGCGTCTGCCTTTGGCTCAGGTCACAATCTTAATCTCAGGGTCCTGGGATCAAGCCCCACATGGGGCTCTCTGCTTAGTGGGAGGCGTCTTCTTCTCCCTCTCCCTTTGTGCTCTTTCTCTCAAATAAATAAATAAAATCTTAAAAACAAAACAAAAAACCCCTTGGGGCGCCTGGGTGCTCAGTGGTTAAAGCCTCTGCCTTCAGCTCAGGTCATGATCCCAGGGTCCTGGGATTGAGCCCGCAGGGAGCCTGCTTCCCCCCACTCCCCGCCTGCCTCTCTGTCAAATAAATAAATAAAATCTGAAAAAAAAAAAAAAAAAAGAAAAACAAAAAACAAACAAAAAAAACAAAACCCAGCCTTAAAACAACAACAACTGTGTTGATGAATGAATGAGTAAGTGAATGGAATAGCCCATCTCCGCAACTGTCGTGTAGTTTCAACTTTAGGCATCATTTGAGATCATGAACAGCTGTGGAAGAAATTTCCCCTGCCTTTACAGAGTAGTGGTTGAATGGCTAACCATTTAATTTGAACATCTAGGTGGCCACTTGTCTGCCCAATTAAAAGTTTCCAACCACAGTTTTGCTTGTGTACATATTACCCCTGCAATTAACCATGTGTGTAAAATACACTGGGTTTTCTGTAATAGAGGAAACAACAAGGAAACATATACCTATGGGAGAGAGGTGAGCATTAAAAAAAAAAAAAAAAAAATCATCCGAGGAGTGAAAAACAACCAGAAAAAAAAGTTGTTTTTCTTTTTTTAAACTGAAAAAATTAATGCAGAAACTAGTGCAATTAGATAATGTTTTGTATTTTGTTTTGTTTTGTTTTTTTCCTTAGAGCACAAAGCCTCTGAGAGAGGATCTAGGCCTTGGCAAAAAAAAACAATAATAATAAAATAAATAAATAAATAAAATTAGGGCCCATAGGCCAACGCAAGATTTGGCCATCTAAATATCTTTACTCAGTATTTTGGTTAGCTTTTTCTGCATAATGAACTGCACCAAACTGTGGTAACTTAAAAAAAATTACTTTAATTTTTAAAAATTAAAAATGTATATTTTTAAAGCAGTTTTGGGGTCAGGGCAAAATTGAAAGGAAGGTCTAGAGATTTTCTGGGTATCCCCTGCTTGTACACTGCTCTTGCTCCCCCCAACCTCTACACAGCCTTTCCCCAACCATTTATTCCCTAGATCATACTCTTCTAGATTAAGTCAAACAATCTGATCCCTGTTGGACTCCCTCGTGTATCTGTGTCCAGCTGCTGAATGATGAAGGATGGCCTCCCTCCCGTGGCTGCTGCCTGTCCAGCTGGATAGTCTACGAGTCAAGGATGGCTTGTCTCTGTTCCCTATGGTCTCTCCAGTACAGTAGCTCCAAGTTCCTCCCCTGATGATCTCAAAGTCCCAAATGGCAATAAGAGGGCAATATACAAAATGCCTTGAGGCCCGGGCTTAGGGCCTGTGCCTATCACCAGGGCCTGAAGATAATGGTCACAGAGTTCTGCCATGGGGGAAAACTGGTTTAGGCAAAAGTAAATAATATAATCAGTAAATCAGCTGAGTCTGGCAGACATCAACCACTGAATAATGTAAACACGGGAGAGAGCCCAGGATTGGGAGATCTAACCAAGCACGATTAGCATACAATACTTGGGCCGTCCTTACATTAAAACTTGATTTATTTATCTCCAAGTCCAATTGAGATGAAAGCCTAAGGTCTTTCTTACTATTTTCATATAAGAAGCAAATAGAAATGGAGGTTGTAGTGTTTTTCCTTTGTCACCCAGTGGCTCACGTGGCACCGGCCACCCTTTCCACTTTGGAGACACTTCGTACTCTGAGCTTTTAGGGTAAGAATCTCTTCTCCCCAGGACTAATTGTGGGCTTCTTATAGAGCATAGGACGGTGAGTAAATGTTTAAATCTTCGTTTCTCGGTTTCCCCATCTGTGAAATAAAGCTAATTGATAGCACCCACCTCTCAAAGCCATGTGAGGGTCATGTATGGAGAAAATGCAGGATGTTTAGAGCGTCAGAAACATGGTGGGCTCTCAGTACGTGTTTTTTATTTATTATATTGCTGTTAGTGACCTCATTGATACTGGGAATCATGGTTGGTCAAATTCTACTATGAAAAAACTGTAATAATGAAGCAGTTGTTTGGTATTTTATTGTTTCCCGTTTTTAAAAAAATTTAAAACAATTAATTAAATAGAATGTGTTACTGGTTTCAGTGGTAGAGGTCAGCGATCCCTCGGTTTTATAGAACACCCAGTGCTCATTATGTCACGTGCCCTTCTGAATGCCCATGATGCGGTTACCCCACACCCCCAACCTGCCTCCCCTCCAGCAACCCTCAGTTTGTTTCCTATGATGAAGAGTTTCTTGGGGCGCCTGGGTGGCTCAGTCGGTCAAGCAGCTGCCTTTAGCTCAGGTCCTGATCTCAGGATCCTGGGATTGAGCCCTGCGTGGGGCCCCCTTCTCAGCGGGAAGCCTGCTTTCCCGCTTCCCTTGGCTTGTGTTTCCTCTGTCGCTGTCTCTCTCTCTCTCAAATAAATAAATAAAACCTTTAAAAAAAAAAAAAAAGGTCTCTTACGGTTTGTCTTCCACTCTGATTTGGTCTTGTTTTATTTTTTCCTCTCTTCCCCTAGGGTCCCCTGTTTTACTAAACAGTTTTTTTTTAAAAAAGGAATCTTGGGGCGACTGCCTTCCTCTCAGGTCATGATCCTGGAGTCCCGGGATCAGCTTCTGCATCGGGGTCCCAGCTCCACGGGGAGTCGGCTTCTCCCTCCGGCCTTCTCGCCTCTCCTGCTCTCTCTCTCAAATAAAATAAAATCTTTATAAATAAATAAATAAATAAATAAAAGGAATCTTAAAATTATTTTTAAACTACACACACACACACACACGCACGCGCGCACATATACTTTTTTTTTTGTTTTTTAAAAATATCTAATGCTACCAACAGTACACAGAATTGGTATTCTCAAGAAGGCTGGACCTCACTTCCACTTCAATTTAGCATTACAGTGGAGATCCTGGGGGTACCTGGCTAGCTCGCCCAGTAGAGGATGTGACTCTTGATTGTAAGTTTGAACCCCGTGTTGGGTGTGAAGATTACTTAAGAATAAAATCTTAAATAAATAAATAAAGGGGAGATCCTGGAGCGTGTTCCTGCATACACAATTCTGTATATATATACCCCAGTCTTGGGAAAGTATATTAGACATCTTAAATTTGTACAAAGGGATATGTCCCAGCTCCCTGGAGGCTTTGGGATTGGGATATGACTATAATGAGAACAAAGACATCATACTGATACTTGAGCGGAGGTTGATGACAGTGTGACCTCATGCTTGTCACTTAGGCCCCTCGAGCCTTGGTTTTCACACTCTACCTTCCTCAAAGACTTACGAGCGGCATGAACACTGTGTGAACAAGCACATTATTTTAAATTCCAAAATGCTGCTCATACATTATCAATTATACGCAGGAAGAACTCCCTTTTACTGGTTGGTGAATATAAACCCATTTTCAGACTCAAGAAAGATACATTAAAATTATGTTCACATTTATGGTTGAAAATCAAACATCTTACTTAATTTTAATTCCAAGCTCTTTTAATTCACCATGTTGGGGGACAGTCACTGTGTTTGAAGGAGGGTCGTGGAACCTTGCCTTTGTGGGCTCGACATAGTATTCATGATGTGAGACACAATACCTAGATTCTAATAGATACTCAAGACTTAGTGATGCCTCGGGGCGCCTGGGTGGCTCAGTGGGTTAAAGCCTCTGCCTTCAGCTCAGGTCATGATCCCAGGGTCCTGGGAACGAGTCCCTCATCGGGCTCTGCTCAGCGGGGAGCCTGCTTCTCCCTCTCTCTCCGCCTGCCTCTCGCTGCCACAGTGATCTCTCGCTGTGTGTCAAATAAATAAATAAAATCTTAAAAAAAAAAAAAGGATAAAATGAATGAATGAGTAAATAAATATGAGTTCACAGCTGCTTTATGTTGGAGAAGATCCTGTCCATGTTTATGGGGCTTATTTCACTACTGTAGGTCGTTCTAAACCTGTGCTCCTTTCAGAGCGGGTTCCTCAGTGTTCTCGTCTGTGGGACTGAAGTCCAATCTAGCCCAGAGAACCACACCCTTAAACAGAGCATTTAGCGCAACAGAAGCATAATAATAGCTGGCCAATGAGCTTTTGCTCTTCTCCCAGGCTCAGGGCTCTCTGTTCATTAAAAGTTTCTCTGGTTCAGAGTTTCAACTCATAGATCAGCTGATCTGGGTTTTAATGTTTCCCTGCTCTTTCCCTCACTTCTGTGTGAATTTGTGTGACTTGGTTTAACTGTCTGGACCTCCATTTTCTCATCCGTAACCTGAGGGAGCCAATAGGCCCCATCCCACTGAGTTACTGTGGGCGCCTGGGTGGCTCAAGGGGGTTAAGCCTCTGCCTTCGGCTCAGGTCATGATCTCAGGGTCGTGGGATCAAGCCCCACATCGGGCTCTCTGCTCAGCAGGGAGCCTGCTTTCTCCCCCTGCCTCTCTTCCTACTTGTGATTTCTGCCAAATAAATAAAGAAAATCTTAAAAAAAAAAAAAAAAAAGGTTGTGTTTGCCTAATACTTATTGGTACTTATTAAATGTCAGTCACATTCTCTTCCCTTACCATCGCCCCTAGAATCCATTGAGGTAGGTAAACTATGTCATAAAAATAGATCCCACCCAACGCAATAAAGCGATTCCTCTGTGAATGACGTATGTGTACACATGTATCCTTTTACAAACATCTTCAGTTTTTCTGGATTGTCCTTTATGCAAAAATCTCTGTACAGTCCTGGTCCAGGATACAAGGAGATGAAGAAATACAACAGACTTGGGCCAATAGGAAATAGTAGTAGAATATAAAAAGGAAGGATTTTTTTTTTAGCAAGGATGGCTCACACATTATTATCTTTTTGAAGAACTTAGTTGTTCTTCAGGGAGGGACTAGCTCCATAGCCAATAAATTCAGGAAACACAATCTCCTCCCTCTGAAAATCCAGAGCACGTTTCCTGTGCCGGTCTGACCACAGGAACAGTTGCTGTCGTGTCCTCTATCCTTACTAACATTGTGAAACATCGTCTGGATATCCGTAGCATCCTGCGGTGTCTGTAAGCACTCTAGCAAACATGGAGTTTGGGCATCTGAACCTGAAGACACCTTCCTGCGAGCTGGGGGTAACATTCCAGGAGGCAAGGCAGATGAATGACCATCTCATTAATTTTTCAACTGATTCATGTGGTTGGGTGCAGAGATAACTTTAAAGGCTGAATCACAAAGGCAGACGACCTGGTGACTAGCAACTGGTACTAGGAAAAAGAAAGGTGCTGTATGCAGAGAGCCCCAAAGGCTCTCCATCCTTGTAGCACACCCCCATTCTGGGTACCGCTCTGTTGCCCCAGGGCGAGGAGCAGAGGTGAGCCTCCGTGGTATCCTGTGGTGCTTGTTTGTATAGTAAGTGTGAACTGTTCTAACCGCAGGAAATCGCAACCAGGGCGATCACTCAATCTGGGGTCAACACTCACCATTATTTAATTGAGAAAGTTGTTTATTCAGCTTTCATAGTTACACTTTGCTTTTTCTCATTCCCACTCTGCACTAAGTTGTCTCTGCTTCACGCATGCCTCATTCTTCGGAAAAGAGGTTTTTATTGTTGGTTAAACCACCTGTGTGCAGCTTTTTTTTTTTTTTTCTTTAAGATTGTATTTATTTATTTGTCAGCAAGAGACCGCACAAGCAGGGGGGAAGCAGCAGAGAGAGGGAGAAGCAGGCTTTCTGTTAGCAGGGCACCCCATCTGGGTCCGGGACTTGATCTCAGGACCCTGGGATCATGACCTGAGCCGAAGGCAGAGGCTTTAACCCACTGAGCCACCCAGGCATCCCTGCCACTTGTGTTCAGTTTATTTTTTATTTTATTAATTTTTTAAAAAGATTTTATTTATTTATTTATTTGACAGAGAGAAATCACAAGTAGATGGAGAGGCAGGCAGAGAGAGGGGGAAGCAGGCTCCCTGCTGAGCAGAGAGCCCGATGCAGGACTTGATCCCAGGACCCTGAGATCATGACCTGAGCTGAAGGCAGCGGCTTAACCCACCGAGCCACCCAGGTGCCCCTTGTGTTCAGTTTAAAGAAAAGTTCCCAGAGTAAAAATCATGAAGATTGTACCACACAGAAAAGGGCACTCCCAACATCTTATGAAAGTCATTCTTGACTTTTCTTGCACACAGTAATTTTACAAGAATTCTGTGCTCTAAGTCCTAGACCTTGCTTTTTCTTTTTTTTTCTTAATAATAATAAACATAGATAAACATTATTTTTGTTAATGGCCCAAAATATGCCACCGCGTGGCTTTGTCATGGTTTATGTAATCCTCTGTGCATTTTTGAGAAACCTTCTGGTTGTTTGCAACTTGTAATTATTCCAAATTGGGCCTTGTTCAAACACACTTGTGTAGGGCGCTTTTTACACGTGAGAAATGTTTCCCTTAAGGGAAATCTCTAAAGGTGAGATATCTGCATCGAAGTGCACCTGTATCTTATATTTGCCTCCATATTGCCAAATTGCCTTCCAGAAAGGTTACATCGGATGACCTCCATTCCAAATGTGCAAGAAATTGCTTCTTTTGATACCTGCAATCTTTAAACCATTTATAAGACCACTCTCGATCTCCACTTTAATGTATGACTATCCCTAGGGAAAAGATGTGTTCTGTTGTAAAGTGGATCACTTCCAAGGGGGAAAAAATGCCTGCAATACAGAAACCAGTTAATTTTCCATTTTGTCCACCTACTGCCAAATGATAAGCGTGAACGTCCCTTTCAGGGAATTGCCAGTGTTTCAAGCAGCACAGAGATCAAATCTGAGCTCAGTACTGTGACACAAACACAAATGGGACAAAGTTGCCTCTTCTCCAAGATTTCTAAGGCTTGGGAAATCCTAAATGAGTGTCTTTAAATAGATGCGAATCTATGAAGTTAAAGATTTCATTATTTCTCGGACAATGAGCAACTTGCTAATGCAAAAGTGGATACCATCTCCCAAGCCTGCTTTGTATATAACCTTTCTAAAATGATTGACTGGGTATGTCCAAAAGAACAGGTTTCTGATGCTGGGGTTTCCCTTTATTTATTTATTTATTTATCATTTAAAAAATCGATTAATTAATTAATTTTTTAAAAGATTTTATTTATTTATTTGACAAAATGAGATCACAAGTAGGCAGAGAGGCAGGCAGAGAGAGAGGAGGAAGCAGGCTCCCTGCTGAGCAGAGAGCCCGATGCGGGGCTCGATTCCAGGACTCCAGGACCCTGGGATCATGACCTGAGTCTAAGGCAGAGGCTTAACCCACTGAGCCACCCAGGCGCCCCGCTGGGTTTTCCTTCAGACAAGAGCACTCTTCTATATGATGCCTCCTTCCTGGCAGCTAGGAAATATTCAGTAACACTGAGTGGAGTGGATGCACAGCATATGCAAAGTTAAGAAATAAAGTGTCCTCCCTATCAGTCAGAATCTATCTAACCAGCCAGAGTTATGCAGGAGCTATTAATAGGTAACCAGAGGGTCTAAGTATATGCTGGGAGCAAATCCTTCCTGGATGCTCATGTTTTCCAGAAGCAGCGACAGCAAACCGGTGGCCAAGGTTTTATTGTTTTTTTGTTGCCCTTGTTGTTGTTTTTGGTTTTTGCTCTGGTGGCATTTAAACATCTTGAAACAGTTGCCAACATTTCTCAAGTCACCTTTCCATAAAAATCTGGATTTCTTGCTTTTCTCAACAAAACGTGAGCTCGGGCCAGACCAAGTCCCAACACGCAGCCCCATGGCAATAGAGGGCCAAGGGTGAACGGCGGCCCCTCCCCCAGACTGCCGTAGTCCCCACCGGGCTGCCAGGCTCCCCTCTCCCCCTGCCTGGTCTCCGCTTGCAGCTGGAGTTTGCCACACCTTTTTTTTTTTTTCTTTAAGTTTGGAATGTGTCCCTTGGAGGTCTTCTTATCTTAGATTATTACCCCCATTCAAAGAAACTTAACTTGCCTTCTGTCTCCCTGATTTCTAAAAGACTGTGTTCCTTCTGAGCTTTCCTCGAGAGCTTCTATTTTGTTCTTTGTCTTCACCAGACTAGCTGGGACAACTCTCTAGAGAGACGGTCTCTCCGCAAACTCTCTACTGCAGCTTGGTGACAATCAAAGATATTGGAATACTTTCTCCCGGGCACGTGGCTGGGGGAGGGGAGATTCCGAGAACCGAAAAGACACAGTATGATGGAGAGTTATTGCTCAATCTTCCTGCTCTCGGCCAATCCTGGTTGTCACACTAACCCCAGCAAGACATTTACTTGAAATATTTATTTGGGGGAGGGTGGGGGGGTGAGGTGGGAATCTTGATTCTACCCAGCTTTAAGGAAAAAAAAAAAAAGCTGTTGACTATTATATAATTAGATACCAAAATACAGAGGAACATTCTTAATACTTTGCGATCAGAAAAGCAGACATTTTAGACTTCGCAGATCACATATGAGATAAGCACATCACCCATCCCCCACCTCCCCTAATAACATAAGAATACATGCCAAACTTCTATAACCAATTTGTAGATCGTCTAAATCGATTCATTTTTTCCTCCAACAGTAGGTGCTGGGTGTCAATGGACATTTTTTTCCTACCAAAATGCTTCCTGTCCCCAAACTATTAATTTTGTTTTTATGAATAATACAGTATGCCCCAGTTATTATTTAGTTTGATTGTATGCTAGCCTCATGCTCTGCATTTTAATTTAAGTGTAACTGCTCAGGAAAAATGCAAATCTCTTCTATTCAAATTCAAAAGAAAATAAATGGATTTTTTATGGCCTAAAGGATCTATTCATTACCAAATCATTTATCTTTTCAGAAGGAACAGTTTATATATCCAATATGCTCCAGTGCTGTCTTTATTTTCTTCATTTTTTCTCCTTTGATAAATATGCTTGCTCTTTCAAATCTCCCTTGAATCTCTGCCGATAGGGGCAGCTTATAGCCGACTGAACAAGAAAATAATTAATAGCATCAAGCAGAAAGCAAAGGTTGCATAAGAAAGCTTGCACATATTGGATTTTTAAAAAATAATCATAAACAACTCTAAAACTTGGATTGCAATGTTAAAAAAAAAAGCTACAAGCCTGGCCTTATCAGAGTTAAATGACACAAAGGGGAAGGAAAAGACAGAAGTCCGGGGCTCTTACACAGACGTGCTTTTTGTGACTCGTGTTGCTGATTGCCTTAAGAGCTGGGAACACTCGTGTTCTCATCGTACGCTCTGACTTGGCTTCTAGCATTATCTGCTATTAGAAGTTTGGCATTTCGAGGGCCAGCCTGTATTTTTTTCTTTTTTAAACTGAACACCGATTTATGCATCTTGATTAAAGAAACCGGTTTAGAGAGCGTGGCTTCCGGGAGGTGGAGGGGGGTTGGAATTCACAGACAGCTGTGATACACAAAACAATTTCCACTAAATACCTTTCATCTTAGCAGCTCCAAAGGGACCGGACCGGCTTCCTCCTGAATTAGGAAGGCCCTTCAGTGAGAAATAGTGATGGCAGGTGTGAGTTTGTGGCCTTTTTCTTTTCTCAGATATTTGCCTTTTCCTGGCATACTGTACTTGAAAAATCTTACGATTGCGTCGAAGTTATGCAGAACCTTGACTTTTCCCGTTCATGTTTTATGTATTCAGTCGGATTTCAGGGCAAACTGAATGGATTTCTTTGTTCAGACTAGATTAAGTCCAGATAGATAATCTAGTTGAGTTATGGCTACATTGTTCAAATAATGCTAATTACAGTGTTTACAATACAAAGGCAGATTTCAGTGTTCATCTGCCCAGCCCCAAAACGTGGCGGCCCTCTCTAACTTGCTCCCCAAAGGCTGTTTTAAAGACTGGTTTTCAAAGAATTGTTTACCTTGAAATTTTGAACACCAGCCTCTCTGTAGTAATCCCGGGGCTGGGGGGGCTGAGGGCTTCCCAAAACAAAATTCGGGTTTCAAAAGGTGATAGAAGGATCTTTGAGGGAAGAACCTATGGGGCTGGGACTCCAGGGCCAGGGCCAGAGCCCGCCAGAGAACGTCTAATAAGTAACTCCTTATTAGACAGAAAGAAACCAGGCCTTTCCGAAGTGCTTCTATTAAGCGCTGTGTGTTTCTTATACAGAGAAGTTATGGGATTAGGATGGGAAGGGAAATGAGGGGGCACAGAAGCAAATGTTTACCTAGGCTACTTCACTTCTTTCTGGATGCTGGCTTGGCTCTTTTGCCATTTTCCCTCCATTTTGTGATTTATTTGGGAAATTCCTGAGGTGGGAGCCAAGTGATGGATCAAGCTCTTGGCAGCAGAAAGGAAAACGAATAACGCCCTGGACTGTATTTAGCAGGTGATCATGCAGAATACAGGAAGCTAGATGGAGGGTCGATTTAATCATAATCATAAAGGATTTCATCATAAAAAGAAATAACTATTGCCAGGCTGACTCCGAAGTGATAAAATACTGAACGCAAGGCACAGATTATTTAGGGAATGTGTGCAGGATTTTTCTGCCTAAATCACCTGTCACTCAGGGTCTGGGCGACTTGATGAGGTGAGTAGACAAAAACAGCTCCTCTTGAGGAAGGAAAGAAAAGGCATGAGAATCGCCATGGCAAGGACCACTTTCTTGTGTAATATGTCAAAAACAGAGAATAGATTATGCTTAAAAAAAAAAAAAATCAGGTGTAACCTACAAATAGGATCCTGAGGCAGATTTAAAATGTTTCCTAGGGATGCCTGGTTGGTTCAGACAGTTAAGTGTCTACTTTTGGCTCAGGTCATGATCGCAGGGTCCTGGGATGGAGCCCTGTGTCACCCCCTCTCTGTTCAGCCGGGAGCCTGGTTCTCCTTCTCCCTCTGCTGCTCCCCCTGCTAGTGCTCTCTCTTGCTCTCTCTCTGCCAAATAAATAAAATCTTAAAAACAAAAAAAAAAGTTTCCTATAAGGGAGATGAGCTAGACAATAGGCAACGTTTGAATAAGACTATTGAATTAAAGAAGAGTCCTGTATCAATGCTTATCTCATGATTTGGTGATTATCTGTGATTATGTAAGAGAATGTTATTTTTAAACAAACAAACAAAAAAATACACCTAACAAGGGGCCAAACAAAACAAAACAAAACAAAACAAAACAAAAACCTGGGAATGTGGGAAGACAGCTAACTTTTGCTTGTCACCACATTTCCAGGAATTGTCCACAACTGGGAGCTCCTGTGATTTCACACAGATAATAATTTTAGAAGAGAAAGTGAACTCTTCGATTGTTGGGCTGACCCGCTCTGCTGGGCTGACCCGCTCTTGCTGCTGGGCAAATTAATGAAGCACTTGCTTTGCACCTCCATTCCCTCGGCTACAACACTGGTTTAATCATAGCTCATCCCATCTACCCCTGACCTTTGAACACCAGCGTGTGAATGCTGACGCCCCACACAGCCAAAAGTCCAAGAATACTTTTTTTTTTTTTTTTTTGAGCTCCACACTGTCTAGTGTGGGGCTCGAACTCACAACTCTGAGATCTGTCACTTGCTTTACCTACTGAGCCAGTCAGGCTCCCCATGAATAACTTTTGACTTCCACACAGTTTAACTACTAATAGGCTACTGTTGACCAGAAGCCTAATTGGTAACATCTGTTTTGTATGTTATATGGATTATGAACTGTATTTTTACAGTAAAGTAAGCTGGAGAAAAAAATGTTGTTAAGAAAATCATAAGGAAGAGAAAATACATTTATAGCACTGTGCTATATATATATATATTTACATACATATATATATATTTACATACATATATATATATATTTTTTTCTTTCCATGTATAAGTGGACCTGCACAGTTCAAACCTGTGTTACTGAAGGGTCAGCTGTGGTTGTCACAAGGATTCAAGGAGAAATGCACACAGAGCATTCCACTAGCACCCGGCTCAAGGCAGTTATCAGAAGTGGTCTGATAGATGGTCATGATTTTAACGTTATTTCTAGAGCTTCCATTTTGATGAGTTGGCTTTTGTGTGTTTGGTAATAACCTAAAATAGCATGGCTTGCCTGCAAATCCATGGACCTGGAAGATGTTCGTGCGCTGTAGAAAACACAGTGTTGGGAAGTTGGACTTAATTCTTACCAAGATAAACACCTTTATAATTACATGGAGGTTACGTTCTTTCCTGGTGGGAAAAGAATATATGAAAAGCATAATCAACTTGGGCTTGGGGGAATAAAGCTATATTGGTAATAGTGAGTAGCTATTGGTTTATGTGTGTAAGGGGAAGAGGGAGAGGGCACCTGGCTGGCTCAGTTGGTAGAGCCTAGGACTCTTGATCTTGGGCTCGTGAGTTCAAGTCCCACTGTGGGTGCAGAGCTTACTTACCCAAAAAAAAAGGGTAGGGGGAGGAAGATGTCCACAAACAGACACTTAATAGTAATGCACTAACAGCAGCCCTGGTGAATATAGCGGAGCCCAGCTTCCAGAACCTTCCACTGAAATGGTTCTTTTTTTTTTTTTTTTTTAAGATTTTATTTATTTAACAGAGAGGGAGCGAGCACAGGCAGACAGAATGGCAGGCAGAGGCAGAGGGAGAAGCAGGCTCCCTGCCGAGCAAGGAGCCCGATGTGGGACTCGATCCTAGGACGCTGGGATCATGACCTGAGCCGAAGGCAGCCGCTCAACCAACTGAGCCACCCAGGTGTCCCTTCCACTGAAATGCTTCTTGACGGGTGAATCCTGCAGGTCCTGTAAGTTTCACAGCTTCAGCTAATTTTTCACAGTCTAGATTCTGGGGGTTGCTGAGAAAGGGAAAGAGCATTACAAATGTGATTTCAGCTGTTACTCCTTGCCCTCTTTCTTTCAACCAGAAAGGCGGTAGCTGTTCAGAGGAGAAAACCAGGAAGGCTCTGCGGCCACCAGCATGAAGTAGAACAGGGACAGACCTCCACAGCCCTCTGCCCAGAAGTGTCAACGTTTTCGGCGGCTGGTTGTAAGCAGTGAACACGTTTCCTGAACATCTACTTATCTACTTGCTAATGCACTCTGGTGTCATTTGAGGACAGGAGTATCACCATGTCCCTTTCTGCGCGGTGCACATCACTGCGGGAGCTGTCAACTATCCTTGAAGCAATTGGAGTATCAGATGATATGGAAAGGCACGCTCTGAGAGGGACAGATAAGGCCTCGGAGGGGCCGTGCAACAGGCCGGGGCTGATTGCAAAAGACTGAAAAGGTCAAAAGTGTCGGGAGAACTAACCAATGATATTATCAGCAGTGTCACGGCTGATCTGAACTTCAGATCCACCCGCCCTGCGTTAAGAGTCCTGGTGACCATCGTTGGACAGGCCCTGCCACCTTGAGTGGGCTCTTTAAGGGTTGGGAAGCCTTTGTTTTCTGATCTGCAAAATGGGGTGATAATGCATGTGCCGAAGAAGTGACAGAAGGATTAAAAGAGAAAATGAAAGGACAACACCCTCGAGAAAGGACCGCCGCTTTTTCTATGATTACGGGTTATTTAGCAGTTTTGGAGAGAAGGCAGGATGTCACCATTCCCAGCAGAATTGAAGGCTGCCAGTGGTGACCCAGGAGGCCTTAAAGCATCTGCAGACCTGTGTTGGCTTCGCGGAGTTTTTAAACGTTTTTGGAATGAGGTGGGTTCACGTACACATTCAGACATTCCCTAGAAAAACAGGAAAAGCGGGCAACTTTGGGTTCCTATCCTTCCACATGGCCACCTCTGCTAAGTAACGGCGACTTGACTTGGCTTGGGTCGGCAGGAACTTTGGTAGGATCCATTACCCCTCAGGATCTTCCCTGATCCTTTTGGCATTTGAGTTTCACTCTCTTTTTGAGTTTCTTTCTTTCTTTTTTTTTTAAAGATTTTATTTATTTGACAGAGAGAGATCACAAGTAGGCAGAGAGGCAGACAGAGAGAGAGAGAGAGAGGGGAGGAAGCAGGCTCCCCCGCTGAGCAGAGAGCCAGATGTGGGGCTCGATCCCAGGACCCTAGGATCATGACCTGAGCCGAAGGCAGAGGCTTTAACCCACTGAGCCACCCAGGCACCTCGTGAGTTTCAGACTCTTGAGTTAACTTCTTCCTATGCTACCTGCATTGAAGGGGATGGATGTTCACAGACGAAACTGGATGATTCGGCCATAAAGAAGAATGAAATCTGGCCCCTTGCAACGACATGTTAGGAGCTAGAGAGTTATCACGTTAGGCGAAACAGTCAGCCAGAGAAAGACAAATGCCCTATGATCGCACCCCTATGCGGTATTTAGGAAACCAAACAAGCGAGCGAAGGGAGGAAAAAGGGAGGCAAGCCAAGAAACAGACGTTTAACTTTAGGGAACACACTGATGGTCATCAGCGGAGAGGTGGGGGGATGGGGGAAACGGGGAATGAGGACCAAGGGGGACACTTATCAGGATCACAGGATGACGTGGGAAAGTGTTGAAGCATTATATTGTACACCTGAAATGAGCTTAACAGTTTATGTTAACTAACTGGAATTAAAAAAACAAAACAAAACAAAAAAAACTTAAAAAAAAACAACCCACAGAAGGTATCCACGGTAGAATCTGCGGCATCACTAGGATGGCGTTTTAGGGAGTGTTACAGATTCTTCTGCAGCGTCCTGTGGGACACGGAACAGAGTTTTTCAAACTCCAGTTATGTATCAGAATCCCCTGGAGGCCTCATTAAAGTGCAGGTCGCTGGACCACCCCCAGAGTTTCAGATTCAGTAAGTCTGGGGTGGGGCTGAGATTCTGCATTTTTCTCAGGTTCTGGGGTGATGCCCATAGGGCCTAGGGCCGGACTGGGATCCATATTTGGGCATCCACAGACCTATAAAATGGATATCTTTACTTTGCTTTCTTTGCAACAAGGGTACTTGCTTGCTTTAAAATAAAATGCAGGGGCGTCTGGGTGGCTCAGTGGGTTAAAGCCTCTGCCTTCAGCTCAGGTCATGATCCCAGGGTCCTGGGATCAAGGCCTGTGTCAGGCTCTCTGCTTGGTGGGGAGCCTGCTTCCCCCCCCCCCCCGTCTGTCTGTCTGTCTGTCTGTCAAATAAATAAATAAAATCTTTAAATATAAAATAAAATAAAATAAAATAAAATACATACACTGCGGGAAGGGATAGAGTCGAAAGTGACCATCTGTAGTTTTCCCACTAGGAAACTGCAGTCAGTAATTAATTTCTACCCTTCCAGAAGAATTAAGGAAAGAAGTTAATTTTTTTTTTAAAAGTCGCTGTTTGTTTCTTTACAAACCCATGTGTTGAAGCCATACCATATAGTTTAAGAGCAGTGAAGTTTTCTTTTTTTTTCCTCTCTCTCCCTTTTTTTTTTTAGATTTTATTTGTTTGTTTGTCAGAGAGAGACAGAGCACAAGTAGGGGAAGCAGCAGGCAGAGGGAGAAGCAGACTCCACGCTGAGCAAGGAGACTGACATGGGACTCGATCCCAGGACCCTAAGATCCTGACCTGAGCCGAAGGCAGGGGCTAAACTGACTGAGCCCCTTTATTTTATTTATTTTATTTTATTTTAACCCAGGCACCCCTTTATTTTTATTTTCTAGACTGGCTTGAGGCTATGACAAATGAAACAGAAGCAGCACGTGACGGCCCGAGGAAGGTAAAATGAACACTGGGGTAGACGTAGGTCCATGGCGTTCCCCCGCTGTGCTCAGCGATGACCTCAGTTTAACTGCCGCAGCAGCTCAGCGTGCGAGCCTTTAGCAAGGCACGTGACTCGTGTAAGGTCACACCTCTAGTGCAGTGGAGTTGGGATTCGAACAGAGCAACCTTTGTGATCAACCACTACCCGTTCCTCTGCCTACCTTTCCGAGTTGACATTGACTGATTGTTCATTAGATGCCGGACGCTTGCTGAGCGTTGGGGAGCTTGAAGATCTCCGGGATGTAAACCTCAGTGGGGTCCCAGCTCCCTGTTCTTGTGGTCACAGATTGTCCCCATGGACTGTTTCCCCAGGGAAAGGCGTGCACAGACACACACACACACACACACACACACACACACACCATTTGGGGCACGATTTCCGGGGTTTCACAGTCATCCCCCATACTTACACTTACTTATGAGCCTGTCTCCTTGCCTCCCAATGAGGGACCCTCGATCTTGTGAAATAATGCCCGAGTTTTGCCCCCATGGTGGTGTGACTGTGTGTGAGACTTAGCTGAGGCATGGTTTAGTGTCTTAGAAACTATGTGAATGAACATTCCGGCTCAGCCCTCCATCTCTAGTATACGGAGTTATTAGACACGGGGCTGGCGTGTGTGCTGGCGTGTGTGGGGCAGGTGCCTGGGCCCTCGCCCTCAGAAGGCCCCACATTTGATGCTCTGCTGTTGCTGTCTTTTGAGATTCCTCAGAATTTCTGAACACCGGTCCCTGTAAATGATGGAGCTGGTCCTTCTTAGACGCCGTGGCAACCACAGGAGACCCTTGCAAATACGTAATTACTGGGCCGATTCGGGTCCATCTCACTGTTAAAGTGACCCAGGAGTGATGGGTTCTAGCTTGACCCATCACAGGTAAAGGAAACATTCTGCACACGCACTCAGGCCTTCAAACGGCTGGCTTTTAGCCATTAGTGGGCCTCCTCGGTGAGTGATGAATCTAGAATTATGCCTATTTGTATAAATTCCCCATCTATTTTAAACACACAAAAAGTTGAGTCTCTGGGGACCTGGCCCAGCTGTACCGATATTTTCTTTCTGAAAACACCGAGCTGTTGTCTCACGTATTCTGGTATTCTCGCGCGGAGGCATTTTGATCTTGGTTGAGCTCCCAGGTCACGGCAGAGTCCAGCTCCTAATGATCATGGGTCTGATGGGATCCCCCCGGATGGGGCTGCGTCCGCGGGGAGCTCCCCAGCTTCCTCAGGATGGCGGTGGTGTGGCTGGGGGTGCGGGGAGCAGGGCGCGGCCTGTGCTTTCTCACAGCTGGAAGCAGGTGGCCTGTAGGTGAGGCCACGGTCGCTGCGTTCTGGGCTCCGGAGTGCTTCTCCTTCACGGCCAGTCCTGTGAGGAAGCTGGCCCCGCAGGCCGCCAGTCAGAAACTCCGATTCCACCTTCAAAGCTCTTTGACCCAAGCCGCTTCACTGCCCGGGGTTCTGCGCGCTGCCGAACGGCAAGGATTTAAGAACAAAATGGATTGCTAACTCAAAAGAGAACTGAAAGTTTTCTATTTATGTACTTAAAAAAAAAAAAAAATCTGGTACCGTTAAATGCTAAAATACTACATTTTCCAATTAGTCTTCTCTAATAAAATACTTCTCACCTTTCTCTGTGCCAAATGGCCTCCTGTTCCCATAACTATTTGATTTAGGAGGAAAGGAGTTTTTTGAAACTATATTATTATATTATTAGAATTAAAATTAAATTTGTTGTTTCTTGCTATATTGCCTATGGCGCTTTTGACCTTTCTCATTTTACCGGTTGGTGTGGTTTTTTTTCCTTTCCGTGGGAAAACCCTGCGGCCTGCCCTTGCTTCTTCCTTCTTCCCTCCTCTCTCCCTCCCTCTTTCTCTTTTATCCATTTTTAAAAGATTTTACTTATTTATTTGACAGACAGAGATCACAAGTAGGCAGAGAGGCGGGGGTGGGGGGGGGTGGGAAGCAGGCTCCCTGCTGAGCGGAGAGCCCGATGCGGGGCTCGATCCCAGGACGCTGGGATCATGACCTGAGCCGAAGGCAGAGGCTTTAACCCACTGAGCCACCCAGGCGCCCCTCTCTTTCCCTTTTAAAATCAATCCAACTAGCTTCTCATTTTTGTGTGTTATGAGTTGCTCCATAATTTCAGGCATGAGCTGGCTTCCTCCCACGAGTAACTCATTAATAATAATAATAATAATAATAATAATAATAATACACTGTACTTAAAAATACATCTCTTAGGGGCGCCTGGCAGGCTCAGGCCGTTAGACCATGTGACTCTTGATCTCAGGGGTCGTGAGTTTAAGCTTCATGTTGGGCACAGAGCTTACTTTAAAAAAAAGTATATATATATTATATACATAACATATATATAGTAATTGAGTTTGATTGCATTAAATATAACTTGCCAACTGGAAGTTGAAAGAAATTCCCAAGTATGTTTTTAAACACCCAAGTACTAGGTTCGTGACTGGCACTGAGATCACTGAGCCAATGAAAACACAGGCTGAAAAACGATTCCCTCATTCTGAACATGCATTGACGTCCTGTGCTAAGAACTTTATTATTTAAAAAAAATATATATTTATATATTTATAAATATATATTTATATATTATATACATAATATAATAATTTATAAGATATTAATAATATAATAATATATTATATATAATACATTATATA
>NC_081563.1:132481310-132581490 GCF_022355385.1 Mustela nigripes
AGGGATTGGGGCGCCTGGGTGGCTCAGTGGGTTAAAGCCTCTGCCTTCGGCTCAGGTCATGATCCCAGGGTCCTGGGATCAAGCTCCACGTCTGGCTCTCTGCTCATCAGGAAGCCTGCTTCCCTTCCTCTCTCTCTGCCTGCCTCTCTGCCTACTTGTGATCTCTGTCTGTAAATAAATAAATAAAATCTTAAAAAAAAAAATGCTGTAGGGGTTGAGCCAGCCAGGCGCCCCCTATGCTAAGAACTTTAAATGGATTATTTTTTAATACTCATAATCATCTAAGTAGATGATATTATCATCCTTATATTATCCGTGAGAATAACCCAGAGAGGTTATATACCTTGTCCAAGGTCACACAGCTATGAAATGGTGGTACAAAGGCAGATCAGTCTGACTGGTGGCTCCCTTATTAACTCATGTGCTCTGCTTGATGATTAAAATTCTTTTTAAAAGTGCACCTGGGTGGCTCAGTGGGTTAAAGCCTCTACGTTTGGCTCAGGTCATGATCCTAGGGTCCTGGGATCAAGTCTCATATCGGGCACTCTGCTCAGCAGGGAGCCTGCTTCCCTCTCTCTCTCTGCCTGCCTCTCCGCCTACTTGTGATCTCTCTCTCTGTCAAATAAATAAAAAAAAAAGTCCTGGAAGTGAGCTTGTGTAGATGTCTTTAGTTAACGGCAGGTCATTTCTGAAATTAAGTAGCTTCTAGACAGGTTACAAAAGGTCTTCAATAAAAACAAGGTTTGGGAAGTAGGATTTCACTGAAGGTTTTTAAACATAGATGTAGCATGATTCAGTTGGTATTTTAGGGAGAATCACTTAGGGATTTACTGTTGACTGTTTACATACTTATTATGTGCCAACCACATAGTAAAATAATTTGGGGAAATAATGATGAGTCAAAACAGGCATGATGTCTTTGGTAGGCAGCCTCTAAGATGGCCCCAGTGACCCCCAACTCCTGGTATTTGCACCCTTGGGTAAGGGCAGAACCCAGTGACTCAATTTTAATGACAGAATATGACAAAGGCGAGGGGATGTCATTCCAAAGGTTAGTCACACAAAGACTGTGTCTTCCATCTTGCTCGCCCTCTGTTGCTCTTTCTTGTGTTCCTGTTTGCTCTGAGGGAATTCAGACACCATATTGTGCACTATGGAGAGGCCCACTTGGCAGGAACTGACAAGGTTTCCAACCAACAGCCAGAGAAGAACTGTGTCCCTCAGTCCAACAGCCTGTGGGGAATGAATCCTGTGAACACCCATAGCAATGGTCTGGAAAAGGGTCCTTCTCCAGTTGAGCCTTCGCACAAGACGGCATCCCCAGCCAACACTTTGCGTCTCGAGCTAGATGCATCCGCGTAAGCTACATCTCGATTCCTGACTCACTGCAGTAACAACCATTTTTGATGCTACTATGTTTAGGGATGATTTGTTATTCAACAATGGGTTAGTAATACAGCCACTGTCCTCAGGGAACTTACAGCCTAGTGGGGGCAAAAGATGTCCATTAAATATGATACCAATTGGTGTGGTCTTGCAGCTGTGCCTGCTGCGGTGGGGGAGAGAGCTGCATGGACTTACAAGGCTGCACCATGGAGCAGCCTGACCTTGTGTCCGAGGGGCCAATGATGGCTCTGCTGGGAAATGATGGTGAAGCTGGGAATTGCAGCCACTTGGCGCTCTGGGATGGGAAGAGCAGTTTTGGCAGCAGGACGAAGCGCATGCAAATGTCTCATGAAAGGGGGAAGCCTGAAGGATACAGAGGGCTGGAAAGATACTTGAGGCTACATTCCCGGAAGCAGCTGGAAGAGGCGGCAGGGGCTAGATCCCACAGCATCTCATAGGTCAAGTTAAGGAGTCTGGTCTTTATTCTCCGCCCAAGAAGAAGGGTTCTAGCAAGGAAGCAGCATGCTCAGATTTTCAATTTTCAAAGTTCACTCATGTGGTGGAGTAGGGAAAGGGGATTGTACAAGGACCAGAGTGGAACCAGGAGACCTGTTTGAGGCTCCTGCGATTATCCAGTTTTAGAAACTAGGTCAGATGCGTGCCAGTGAGGAGATGAAGACGGATGGACAGTCCTGAGATGTTCCTAGGTGGCAAGATTGGTAGGACTTGATGGTTCGGACAAGGGAGGGTGAGGAGGAAGAGATTGTCGAGGAGGAAGAAGTTGTCCAGGCTGACTCATAATGTTTTCAACACAGGACAGGTCGAAAGAAGGGAAGATATTCAATTATCTAGGTAAGAGGTTACAAAGATGCCAAGGCATTGACAGTAGGACGGGCACAAAGACCTCCAGGGGATCATAGGAAAAAAAAAAATCAATAGGCTTGAGTCACTGATTGGCTAGAGGGTGAAGGCCTTGTGGGAAAAGAAAGACTCTAGAAGGACAACAGCCCCAAGTGTTTTTGCTGCCTCTCTCTTGAATACGCAGAGTGTGATTATGAATACACACCACACGAAGCACCCCCAAGTCTGTCCATTTATGCAGAAGGGAGCAGGTCTGTGAATGGTTAGAGGAGAGGAAACAGCATTAAAAGAGAATAATAAAGGTTTTCAGCATGACAAAGAATGATTATTAATGCCAAAGGAAAAAAAAAATACTGTTTTAATGGATCCATTAGACATGCTTTGGGACTTAAGTGCTGTCGTAGAAGCTGACCTGGATGCTTTGAGTGGTAGAAGACCCTGTTCCTATATGAACAGGGTTGCACTGATTCCTTTTTTTTTTTTTTTAAGATTTTATTTATTTATTTGACAGAGAGAGAGATCACAAGTAGGCAGAGAGGCAGGCAGAGAGAGAGAGGGAAGCAGGCTCCCAGCTGAGCAGAGAGCCCGATGCAGGGCTTGATCCCAGGACCCTGAGATCATGACCTGAGCGAAGGCAGAGGCTTAAGCCACCCAGGCGCCCCCGTTGCACTGATTCTTAAGTATAGAACCCTTAGTCCCAATGTATGTGAATGGAACTGAATGATTTTGATTTGTGGGGACTCAACTGAAGCAATGCAAACTGGATACAGGTCTATGTAGAGAGGATCAAAGAACATACAAACATACGTACACACACAGACACACATATTTAGTATATGATACACCAAATTTAATATAACATGTTATTACTATAATAGACAATATTATATATAAAGGACAGATATATGTAATATTTTAAATAAATTTTATTAATTTATAATTTAGTTTATTATTTAAAATGTATTTAAAGTAAGTAAAAATGTATTCAATTTTAATTTATGTATTGATGTATTTATAAATGAAAGGTATAATATATGATATATGTAACATGTGTAATACATATATGTATATGTATATAATATAGCCTCCCTTAATTCATAGCATTCAAATCTTTAGTAATTGTTCATGCCATTTGACCTCTGCGAGCAGGTGAGTGACGTACACTGTGTCCTGGTATTGGGTATCACGCCGTAGGACACTGTGGCTGATGAATAATGACATCCACTCACAAAAGCATTCGATCTGGTCAAGATAAACTTAGGCATAAAGCCCTATCATACACAGATAAACTTAGGCATAAAGCCCTTCTGCATTTCAACTCTCCCCTCTACATTGTTGTTCAAGCTGATTAGGCTCGTAAATTGTTGGGCGACTTTGACAGCAAACGAAGACCCTTCACCCTGTTCTTGGGACGAGAAGGACAACACAGAACGGGGCAGCAACTGCAGTCATCTTCCAACTGTCCCCTTTGCTTCACTCTTGCGCC
The DNA here is from genome assembly GCF_022355385.1 of Mustela nigripes. Classification (NCBI taxonomy): domain Eukaryota; kingdom Metazoa; phylum Chordata; class Mammalia; order Carnivora; family Mustelidae; genus Mustela; species Mustela nigripes. The sequence goes on from NC_081563.1 coordinate 132,485,044, forward strand.
CACAGGCCATTCTCCACAAGGCGGCCAGGGTGCGTTTTTCAGAAAGTCAGTCACATCCTGAACTCTGTCTTCAAACTTTCTACAGTTGCTTCCCATCTGACTTGAAACAAAATCCTTACAACAGCCTTGGAACCTAGGTGAACAGGCCCCTGACTGCCTCTCTCTTTCCATCTCTTGCCTCGCTCATTCCTTGCTTATGACCAAACCACACCAGCTTTATTTCTATACCTGTACCATGTCAAATCTGGCCCTACCACAGGGCCTTTGCAATTGCTGTTCTCTCTTCTGGGAACACACTTTCCCTGGAGTGTCTTGTGGCTGGCTCCTCCTCCTCATTTGAGACTAGATCCAAATGGAACTTCAGCTGAAGGCTCTCCCCTCCTCCTCCAGCGCTAGCTATCTACCATGATGCTGGATTATCATAGGAGCACTTTCATTATCACTTTCTGAAATTGTCTTATGTATTATATATTTTAATTATTGGTTATATTGTGCATGTATTCACTGGTTTTTGGCTTTCAGTTGGGTGCACCTCCATGAGACCAGTGTCCTTTTCAGTGTCCTTCAGTGCAATATCACTGCATTCTTTTTTTTTTTTTTTTAAGATTTTATTTATTTATTTACAGACAGAGATCACAAGTAGGCAGAGAGGCAGGTGGGGCGGGGAGCAGGCTCCCCGCTGAGCAGAGAACCTGACACGGGGCTGGATCCCAGGAACCTGAGATTATGACCTGAGCTGAAGGCAGAGGTCCAACCCAATGAGCCACTCAGGCACCCTCCCAATTTTTTTTTTTTTTGAAACGGAGTCATTGAGTGGATTGGACTACGTCACTCTGAGTGCTTCAAGCCTAGTTTTGGGTGCACTGTGGGGACCATTCTCCTAGGTTTGAACATCTTCAAATTCACTGCTACAGGCAGAATCCGCATCACACAAGCAGAGCTCCACGGTGACCGCCAACCTAGCTCATGAGTCAGTGGGCTTGGAGGGCCGGCAATTAGTTACACACTCTAGTGAGCTGTAGTGTTGGTCATCCAACCTCTCCCAACGCGTACGTCAGCTATTTTTAAAATAGTTCTATTGAGATATAATTCATGTCCTGTACCACTCACCTATTTAAAATACATATACAGTTTAATGGCTTTGAGTACATTCACAGAATTGTGCAACCGAGGCTGCTGTCTAGTTCCAGAACATTTCCACCATCCCCCAAAGAAACATTTTATTCATTTTAGCATTCGCTTCCCATTTCCCCCAATCCCACCTCCTCTAATCCTAGGGATTCCCTAATCTACTTTTTGTTTCTACAGACTTGCCTTTTCTGCACATTTCATACAGACAAAGTTATACCATATGCGATGCTCTCTGACTGGCTTCTTTTTCCCAACATCGTATTCTCAAGGTCCATCCATTTCGTAGCATGTATTCAAGCTCGATCCTTTTTTATTGCCAAATATTCTCTTTTGTTTGTCCATTCATTCATCTGCTGATGGACGTGAGGCTTATTTCCATTTTCTGACTTCATGCTTTCAGTTCTCTTGGGTATACACCCGGGAATGGAATTGCCAGGTCATATATAGTAAACCCGATGCTTATCCTTTTGAGGAGTGGCCAGACCGTTTTCCAAAGTGACCGCACTGTTTCCTAATGGTGCCTGAGCTCTGGAGGGCCAGCCCGCTCCGCCGGCAGCACAGTGCTTCCCGGAGCCAGACGTCAGGCCGCTGCAGAATGCTGCCCAGGGCCGGTGAAGGAAGTGGGGATCCCCGCCAGACAAAAACCTGATTGTGGTCATGTGAATGGAGATTTGATGATATAACAAAGTGTTTCCCTGTTTGTGGTCTGGGAGAGGACTTTAGTGGTGCAGGGACAAGGCTTTAATCACACAGAGTCCCAAAGTGAGAACATAATACCCTTTTCATTGTCTGGTCCCTCCTTATGATTACTCAAAGAAGAAAGTCTCAGTGTGACGCTAATATGTCTTTAACACCTCTCTAACACTTGCAAATCTCCCTTTGGAAATGAGCGCAGGTCACTGGCTCATCCAAGCCTTTAACAGGCAATGCCATATGGCTAGAATTTAGCCTATATATGCATGGGCCATATATGTATGTGTGTGTGTATATATATTATACATTTGATTACCCTCTATTTATGGAACATGATATTGATTTTTGATTGACAGTAGTGATGCAGAGTTTCTTTTTAAAAGTTTATTTAAAGTGGAAAAGTGTCTCTAAAAAATAAGCAATGGTAATAATTTTAGGTGGTCCATAAAGGAATTTATTTATTTTTTAAAAGGTTATTTATTTATTTGACAGAGAGAAAGAGATCACAAGCAGGCAGAAAGGCAGGCAGAGAGTAAGGGGGAGCAGAGAGCCTGCTGTGGGGCTTGATCCCAGGACCCCAAGATCACAAACCGAGCTGAAGGCAGAGTCTTTAACACACTGAGCCACCCAGGTGCCCAGGAATTTAAAAAACAGTAAAAGCTCAGGGCACTTTGGTGGCTCAGCCAGTTAAGTGTTTACCTTTGGCTCAGGTCATGATCCCAGGGTCCTGGGTTCTCCCTCTGCCTCTGCTGATTTCCCTTTCTCAAATAAATAAATAAAATTTTCAAAAAAAAAAAAAAAAAAAGTGGGGGAACGCCTGGGTGGCTCAGTGGGTTAAGCCTCTGCCTTCGGCTTGGGTCATGATTCCAGAGTCCTGGGATCGAGCCCCACATCAGGCTCTCTGCTCGGTGGGGAGCCTGCTTCCTCCTCTCTCTCTGCCTGCCTCTCTGCCTACTTGTGATCTCTCTCTGTCAAATAAATAAATAATATCTTAAAAAATAATAATAATAAAATAAAAAATTAAAAAAAAGTAAAGGCGCTTAGCAGAATAATAACCAAGTTTTTTTCCCTCCCAATCTCTTTACTGTACGACAATCACAGTTTTAAGTTTTTTTTTTAACACCGATGAATTTCGTTCACTACTGAGGAGACGGTGCACAGGGAGGCTAAGCAACTTGCTCAGGGTCATACAGCCAGGAAGGGGCAGGGCTGTGATGGGTACTCAGGCAGTCAGGACTAAGGATGAATACGGCTTGCAAACGACGGAAGTTTGCAAAGCCCAAGGTTAGGGATGCGTTTCGGAATGCCACCAGCTCACAGTGACCCTCAAACTGTCCTCTCCGCATGTCCTTGCACGGAGTGGGTCCCAGCCACGTGCTTGGACCCGGGGACCAAGCTCCCCCAGCTACTGTCCATGGAGCAGGGGCAAGACTCGACTCAGACAGGGCTAGTCCAACTCTCCCCTGAGACTCTGGACCTAAGATCCCAAGGGATCTGGTCTCCACGGTGGCGCTGAAATATGTCAGCCGGGGAGCCGGGGACACCTGTATTTTCTGCAGACCGTGGCCAGTCTAGGAAGAGAGAAGTGAAAGCACACAGGGAGGCAGACAGGAGAGGTGGGATCTCTGTCCCATGCTGCCTCAGGTTGCACCCCGTGCGTGATATGCCTGGAACTCAGCAACGCAGGGGCGAGTGTGAGAGCGAGGCCTCCATTCAGCAGCTTGTCGCCGGGTCCATGAGACAGACACTTGAAGATCACGCAGGCCCAGGCTTGGGCATCAGGAGCCCCCACCCCCACCCCTGAAATGATCAAATCCCACCCTGTCTGCCCATGCGCCCTTCCCCTCCCATTTCTGTTTCTATTTTATCAATTTTTACATTTGACTTCATCCATTCCTGTCTTTCATTCTTTTTGAAATTATTTCGTTACTCTTTCCAAATTTTTTTTTTTTTTAAGGATTTTATTTATTTATTTGACAGACGGAGATCACAGGAAGGCAGAGAGGCAGAGAGAGAGAGAGAGAGAGGAGGAGGAAGCAGGCTCCCTGCTGAGCAGAGAGCCCGATGCGGGACTCGATCCGAGGACCCTGAGATCATGACTTGAGCCGAAGGCAGAGGCTTAACCCACTGAGCCACCCAGGCGCCCTCTTTCCAAATTTTTTGAATTAAGGTATCTATTACCAATCTTTTAAAATTTTACTTTATTTCCTACTAAAGGCGTCTTCAAGCTGTGCCTTTCCTTGCCCATGCTGCTTTGTCCTCATCCCACGGGGTTGCCTGTCGACCGCTCTGTTCCGTTGTCCAGTTGCAGCTGGACCGTAATTTCCATTTTGACTTTTTCTTTAATGGGAGAGTTCACCTGAAATACGGGTAGTCCTTGTATCTGCCTCGAAGAGGTGCTGCAGGGTCAACTGAAATGGTAGAAGTAACATTTTTAGTGCACCGCCCGGCAGGTAACAGGCACCCCGCGGCCCCTGCTAGCCGCGCCCTTGCTTCCCGGGTGCGAATCTCCGTACCCTGCTGCCTTCTCCCTCATTTCCTGTGAACGTCTCGGCCAGAGGCAGTCTTCCGAACTGGAGGCCTAATCAAACACCTTTCAAAAAGAATAAAAGACAGGAATGGGTAAAGTCAAATGTAAAAATTGATAAAATAGAAACAAAAACTCGCTGTGTGTGTGTGGGGGGGAGACAGGAAGGGAGCGGTGGGACCATTTTACAGATGAGAAGTTGAAGGTCAAAAAAAGGTTAAATACGGGGCGCCCGGGTGGCTCAGTCGGTTAAGCCTCGGGCCCTTGATTTCGGTGGGGGCCGCGATCTCAGGGTCCTGGAGTGGAGCCTCACCTAGGGCTTCCCTCTCGGTGGGGAGGGCGCTTGTCGGCCTCTGCCCCTCCCCCGCTCGCGCATGCGCGCTCTCTCTCTCTCTAAAATAAATAATTAAACAACAACATAAAAAGGCTAAATAATGTGTCCAAACCTGACCGTTCTCAAGGGGCAGAAGAACCGACCCTGGGATCTGGATCCCGCTCGATTCCAGAGCCGGGTTTTCTTCCCTTCCGGCTCTTCTCCGCTCCCCCCTTCCCTTCCTCTTTAGATTCTTAAGATTTTTAGTTTTTAAATGACCTCTATACCCAACGTGGGTCTCGAACCCACAATCCCAAGCTTGACGTATAAGGGCTCTCAGATGCTGACCATTCCTCTTTGTCTGACAGAAAATGCCCATGATTTGGCCCTAGGTGGCCCCTTCCACCAGCCCTACTATGTGACATGAATGCTGAGGTCGGGGTCCTGGAGTGGGACTTTGTTCTGTTCAGCCAGCCTCACCGGGGGACACACTCAGAGGACACCCCGAAGGGCCACTGATGTTTCTGCACATAAAGGAGCAACCCTGGACGGTCAGTCACATCCTGAACTCAGGGGGTGACCATCTGGTTCCAACGCGTCCAGGACTTTCCCAGTTTGGGCATTAAAATTTTCACGTCCTGGAAAACCCCTCCATCCTGAGTGAGCTGGGATGGTTGGTCACCTTAACAGGTTGCCCCCAGTGCTTGGGAATTCCAGAACATTCTGACGGTAGTGTCCCGAGAGTCTGGCCGGTGGTCTTCAAGGGCAGACTAAGCAGGAACATCTGCATACCCAAGGCACCTACTGCAAATCGTGCCTGTCCTGCCACCCCCCCAACCCCAGCTGGCTAACGGAGCGTTTACTGGGATGTGGCCCAAGACTCTGCATTTCCCCCGGGGGGAGTTTTTATACACACTTAAGTTTGGAGGACCAAGGGGCTCCTGGGTGGCTCAGTGGGTTAAAGCCTCTCCCTTCAGCTTGGGTCATGATCTCAGGGTCCTGGGATCGAGCCCCTCACTGGGCTCTCTGCTCGGCGGGGAACCTGCTTCCTTCTCTCTCTCTGCCTGCCTCTCTGCCTACTTGTGATCTGTCAAATAAATAAATAAAATCTTAAAAAAAAAAAAAAGTTTGGAGGACCAAGCTTCTTAAATTATAGAATTCCAGGCCTATTATGAAGACTATGATAGCAGCCACTGGGGTCACGGATGTGGGTGAGAAGGAGGGTGTAGCGAGAAACCGGGCTTCCAATGCAAAGAAGCACCTGACTTCCCACTTGATTCTGTGCAATAAAGCGAGCGCCCCATGCCTCAGTTTTCTTATGTATAAAATGGGAATAATTAAAGGATATAGTGCATGCAACTGCCCAGTAGCTGCGTGATAAATTTTCCTTCCCTCTTTTCCGACTGTGATTGAGAATCCCCATAAGAAATGCGCAGAGGGAGTGTATCTGCACCCATAGAAATGGCTTTTCAGACGATGTGCCCATTATGACCCCAATTTAAAAAATCTCCCAGAAAGTATCTTTCAGAACTTAGGGTCTGAAAAATAAAGTCTCTTCCTGCCCTTCTACTGCCTTTACTCCCGCTCTTGAATTTGTTCTGTTTCCTTCCAGATTTTTCCTCTTTATGGCTCCATTCCTAGAAATCTCAAATGCTGAAGATGTATTCATTTAAATGCAATCCTGGTGGGGGGGCCTGGATGGCTTAGTCGGTTAACTGTCTGCCTTCGGGTTTCGTTCATGATCCTGGGGTCCTGGGATCAAGCCTTGCATTGAACTCTCTGCCCGGTGGGGAGCCTGCTTCTCCCTCTCTCTGGTATTTCCTACCATCCCTGCCCCCACTTGTGCTTTCTGGCTATCTCTGTCTGTGATATAAAGAAATAAAATCTTTAAAATGAATAAATGAATGAATGAATGAATGAATAAATAAATGCAACCTTTGGCGTGCCTAGATGACTCAGTCCATAGAGTGTGTAACTCTTGATCTTGGGGTCGTGAGTTCAAGACCCTTGTCTGGTGTAGAGCTTACTTTAAAAAAAGTTTTTTTTTTTTTCTTTCTTTCTTTCTTTTCTTTTTAAAGAAAATCTTAAACAAAAAAAAAAAAAGCAACTCTAAGACTCTAAGTCTTCTCCCATCCAAGTACTAACCAGGCCCGACCCTGCTTAACTTCCGAGATCAGATGAGATCAAGCGCGTTCAGGGTGGTATGGCCATAGATGCAACTCTAAGTCTTCTAGTCCTTTTTTTTAAAGATTTTACTTATTTATATGACAGAGAGAGACACAGCGAGAGAGGGAACACCAACAGGGGAAGAGGGAGACAGAGAAGCAGGCTTCCTGCAGAGCAGGGAGCCTAATGCCAGGCTCCATCCCTGGACCCTGGGATCATGACCTGAGCCGAAGGCAGATGCTTCAGTGACTGAGCCACCCAGGCGCCCCTTCAGTCCTCCTTCTAAGGGACTCAATACCTATTGAATTGTTCTTATTACATGCATATTATTGATTTTTCAAAACTTTTTATTTTGAAGTCATTATAGTATCATGGGAAGTTGCAAAGATAGCGGAGTGAGCTCCCACGGACTCTTCATCCCTTTTCCCTTTGGTGACATCTTCCTTAACTAGAGGACCGTATCACAACCCGGCAATTGAGAGAGGCTCCGTAAGTGTGTGCGGAGGTCTGTGCCTACTCCGCTACGTGTATGACCACCACCACGGTTGAGGCTGGCACTGTTCCATCCCCAGGAAGATCTCAAGCTTTCCTACCCTCATGCTGTCAGTTAGACCCACTCATCACCACGCTAACCCCCCCAGCAACCACTGACCTCTTCTCTGTCTTTATAATCTTGTCATTTTGAGAAGGTCACATACATGGGAACACACACAGGGAGTGTGACCTTGTCAGGTTGGCTTTTCTTTTTTGACTCAAGACCCCAGTTGTTGCGTGTATCAACAGTTCATTCCTTTTTCAGGGCGGAGTCATTTCCCACATATTCTTATATATAATATGTCATATTATCAACATCCCACTATATTCATAGCAGTGTATTATGTAAGTCACCACAGAATCATTCTGAGCTAAAAGCAAAGCTATGATTAGGATATTTTACCAAAAAGCTAATCTTGACTGTGTGCCAGGCAATGTCCCCGGACTGACTCATTGGACCTTCCAAACAGCTCTGGGAGCTGGTGGCCATTGCTTATGTCCTTTTGATAGAGAAGGAAAGGGAGGCCCAGAGAGGTTAAGACACTTGTTTGAGATCACAAAGTCAGGCAGTCTGGCCCAGAGCCCAGGCTCTTGACCATGACCCCTACCTGCCTCACTGCTGTGCACTTGCGGCCTCGTCAACATGTTCCCCATCCTCCTAACTCCCCCCACTGCACGCCCAGTGGGACCTGCTTTCCTGGGAGTTCCCTGGGGCCATGGCTTGCAAAGCAGATGTGAGTCAACATGTTCAATCCAAGTTGTAGGAGTCAGATTCCTTGGGCTTGCTTTCTTTTCTTTTCTTTCTTTCTTTCTTTAAGTAAGCAATCTCTGTACCCACTACCCTGAGATCAAGAGTCATATACCCTTCTGACTGAGCCACCCAGGCGCCCGTGGGCTTGCTTTCTTGACTAAAGAGCATGTCTGTGGATAGGGGACCAGACAGTAAATATCCAGATTTTAGTAGAAGTTTGAGATTCACAGAACCCTTGGTGAGTGGAAGCACCAGGCAGTGTGTCAATCTTAGGGCTTCACCTGTGTTTTTACACAGAATTGTAGCAGATTCGATTTTTTTTTATAGTGTCTTTTTAAGAAAATGGATTTTATTATGATAAAATATACCTAACATGAGGTTAGTCACTTTAACCATTTTTAAAAAAAGATTTTATTTATTTATTTGAGAGAGAGAGGAGCACATGAGTTAGAGAGCACAAGGAGAGGGCACAGAGGGCGAGGGAGAAGCAGACTCCCCACCGAGCAGGGAGCCCGACAGGGGGATCCATCCTAGAACCCCGGGGTCATGACCTGAGTTGAAGGCAGACGCTTAACCAATGGAGTCTCCCAGGCACCCCTCTTTAACCATTTCTGAGTGTACAATTCAGTTACATTAATTACATTAACAATGTTGTGCAACCATCACCCCTATTTCCAGAATTTTTCATTACCCTCAAGAGAAACTGTTCCCATTAAGCAATAATTCCCCATTCGTGCAGCTACTTTCTGTTTCTATGAATTTGACTACTCTAGCTACATTCCAGTAAGTGGAATCACACCATATTTGTCTGGTTTCTTTTACTTAGCTTAATGTTGATCTGTGTTGTAGCTCATGGGAGAACCTCATTCCTTTATTTATTTATTTTTTTAAAGATTTTATTTATTTATTTGACAGACAGAGATCACAAGTAGGCAGAGAGGCAGGCAGAGAGAGGAGGAAGCAGGCTCCCCGCTGAGCAGAGACACCGATGCGGGGCTAGACCCAGGACCCCAAGATCATGACCTGAGCCGAAGGCAGAGGCTTTAACCCACTGAGCCACCGAGGCGCCCCGAACCTCATTCCTTTTTAAGGCTGACTAGTATTCCATTGTATGCACACGCTGCATTTTGTCTGTCTATTCCTCTGTGGATGGACACTTAGGTCTTTTTACCTTCCCACTGCCCCCTCCTTCTCTCTCCCCTCCTACCTCTTTTTCAAGTAAGCTCCATACCCAGCATGGAGCCCAGTGCAGGGCTTGCTTGAACTCCGGACTCTGAGATCAAGACCTGAGCTGAGAGCAGGAGTCAGACAATTAACCAACTGAACCAGCCAGGCGCATTTACTTTCTTTCTTCTTCATTTTTTCTTTTTCTAAAATGCATTTTATTTTAATTTTTAAAATTTAATTTTATTTTTTCCGTGTTCCAGGTCCCATTTACTTTCTGATATTGTGAGTAATGCTCTAACACACAAGGGTGTACGAGTTTCTGTGTGAGTGCTTGCTTTCAGTTCTTTTGGGTTCCAGCTAGGAATAGAATTGCTGGTCATATGGTAATTCTATGTTTAACTTTTTGAGGAACCCCCCTGATTAAATTTTAAACAGAATATTTCCAAAAAGGAGGAGAAGTAGTAGACAAAGGAATAAAAAAAAAAAACCAACAAAAAAAAGCCAAACCACACCTAAACCTCAGAGCCCGGCTCAGGGGAGGTGTTTTGCACTGATTATGTTTTTCCCCTTCCTATCAAGCATTCCATCTCTAATTCTGCTGGTTCACATTCAGAAAGAGAGACTTAGAAAAATATAGCTTGGGGTTTTCTTTTAAGGCAAGCCTTTTCTTCAGAAGTCCTGATAAAATACAGTTTCTCTAGAACTTGAAACTGTATTTGAAAACCATGCTTGATCCTCAAGCCAAAATAAGCTCTCTTTCTGAACATACCTTGGTTTTACTATGTGAGGACACACATGAGTGACCACACACAATTACACGCTAGACCAGTATGAGGCAAACTGTATTAATGCATTTCTTCTTCTCAAAGGTGTGTTCCCTTGAATTTTCAAACTTCCTGGCCAGATCACAGTGAGTAAGTCAATTTCCCCCATGCGACATCACTTTGTAAGTAGGCAAGGTGCTAATTATCTTAAATCTGCAACATTTGATTTCGCTGCCCGTATGTGACTTTTCTAAGACTGAAACTCAGTCACCAAGGTATAATCAATTGAGGATAAAATTCTTTAGGCAAGTTGAAATATTTCAGGAATCTTAAATATTCTATGTGCCGATAGGACAAAATATGCTTTCAAATCCATGGGTCCAGAACATGTGGTAAACACAATTCCCCTGAAGAAGAAGAAGAAAAAAATCCAGCCTGTCTCTACATTGGGCACACTGCTGTATGTATGGTCTTCCATCGAAAGCTCCCCTAGATGAGTTCTGAGAAGCAATTTCTTATTGTTCTCTAAACCTTTCAGTTCCAGCCAGACTTTCCTACTGGTTGAATCAGTCTGCAGCATGAACGCGCGTGCGTGATATTTAATCCCTTCCTGGGAGCCCAGATAGGGTTTCTTGCCAGAACTAGAAGTTGCCTCTTTTACAAATTCCCCTTCCCAAGCAAGCTTTGATAACCCACATGTGGGGCCACTAAAGGTCGCATCAGTGTATTTTTAAACCACGGAGAAGGGCTCCGCCTTCTATCATAAATTACAGTAACATCATTTCTAACCACAGAGGTGCAGTTCCTGTGAGCAGAAGCAAGTCTATTTCAGTGTCTTGGGGATAGCAGAAACTTTCTAATACAATTTAGAGCTATCAGCCCAGTGGCAGACTGGTAGAGGGCTCAGTGGGTCCGGGGGGGCGGAGTGGGGGAGCTCGTTTGCCTGTTTCCGAGTTGGAATGCACCCACCATGCACTCCACCTATCTCTGCCTGCCTCTCTGCCCCCTTGTGATCTATCAAATAAATAAATAAAATCCTTAAAAAAATTATGATCTCTGTCAAATAAATAAATAAAAACTTTGTTTTAATTAAAACAAATTTTAAAATTGTTTTAAAACAAACAATAAATTAAAACAAAGTTTTTATTTATTTATTTGACAGATACATCACAAAGAGGCAGAGAGGCAGGCAGAGAGAGAGAAGGGAGGAAGCAGGCTCCCTGCTGAGCAGAAAGCCTGATGCGGGGCTCCATCCCAGGACCCTGGGATCATGACCTGAGCCGAAGGCAGAGGCTTTAACCCACTGAGCCACCCAGGCACCCCAATAAATAAAATCTTAAACAAAACAAAACAAAACTGGGGTTTCACTATATCCTTATTCTGTCTCCATACAAAATCCCAGAGGCTCTGTTAATCCTTTCCAAGGAACAGAATTTACTTAGATTGTTCCAAAGTTAATATTAAACCTCAACCACTGTTCTGATCCAGAGGATAAGCATTCTGAGAAATCAAATATTTTTTTGTATTAAAAAAAAAATGCCTCTCATTAGTGCCTCCCTTTTGTGGAGCTAATGCCGTTTAAAAATAATTGTCCCATGTGCTTTAGGCCTTAGAGTTATTTTAACAAAATGTTCTTGTCATGTTGATGTCATTCTAATGACATGTTATTGGTGTTTTGGTTCTGGAAATGTGGATGTTTCCCAGGAAACTGACCAGTGGGAAGGAATGTGGGTGGAAAGTGAAAGTATGTCAGAAATCGCCAGCTAAGGTTCTGGTTCATTCTCCTAACTTACGTTCCAGGATGACTCTATTTTCTAGGGAGGAAAAAGCTTCCTAATTTCTGAGGACAAAAAAAAGAAAAAAAAATTCTTTCTCTAGGATCTCCTGAGCTCCCTTAGCATCCTGTGCGAATCGCCGTGTGACATTTCTGTCGTGGTTTCCACGCAGATTTGGTGCTATTGATTTCTCTCCGTCTTCTGTTAGATCAGGCTCTGCATCCAAGAACTGTTTTTTTGTCTCCTTAACCCTCCCCAGCGCCCAGAAAAGCACCCGGCTTTGTTTGTGGAGTGAGGGAGATGGATGACTTTTCTAAGTTAGTGATACCACTGAGCTTTCAAGATTGGGATGGACGCCTCTTTTTCAAGAATCCATCCTGCACAACGGGGTCCACTTTAAACCCACTGCCATTATGGCTTGGCTTAGCGATGGTGCTGTTGAACTTTGCAGAGAAGTGAAGGTTGTTTTTTTTTTTTTTTAAATTATTATTATTTTTTTATTTGACAGATGGAGATCACAAGCAGGCAGAGAGGCAGGCAGAGAGAGAGGAGGAAGCAGGCTCCCTGCTGAGCAGAAAGCCTGATGTGGGGCTCGATCCCAGGACCCTGGAATCATGACCTGAGCCGAAGGCAGAGGCTTTAACCCACTGAGCCACCCAGGCGCCCCGAGAAGTGAAGGTTTTAGCAAGCACAGGGCTCTGTGCTGTGGGTTAAGGTGGGAGGCTGGTAGTGTGGGCAGAGAGCAAGGAGTGTGGGGCTGAGTCACAGCCTAGTCACTCACCACTGAGAGAGGCACTTGATGGGTCTGAGCGATGGTTTGTTCATCGGGAAACTGGGATCCTATTTAATGTGATGGATTCGCGAATTAATCTAATTAATTAATTAATACAGATCAATGAATTAATCTGTAAAGATTAGATGAGATAATGTATGTAAAAGACTTCACAGCTGACTGGTCCAAAGTAAGCTTCACTTCCTAAATGTTCCCAGCTCTGCCTTCCTTTCTCCAGTCCCTCCTCCTCCTCCTCCTCTTTTTCTTTCCAGCTAATTTAAAAAATTGTGGCAAATATACATAACCTAAAGCTTCCTGTTTTAGCCATAGTAAGTGTATCGTTCAGTGACATTAAATACATTCCCTTTGTGCAACCATCAGGACCAGCTGTCTCCAAAGCTTTGTCATCTGTCCGCATTAAGCATGACTCCCCGCTCTCCCCAACCCCTGACGCCCCTCCCTCCAGCCCTTGGCAATCACCATTCTGTTCTCGGTCTCTAAGAATTTGACTAGTCTAGGTACCTTGTGTAAGTGGGATCATATACGATCTATTTATCCTTTTATGCCTGGCTTATTCTGGCTTATTTCCTTTAACATAATGTCTTTGAGGTCCATCCATACTATAGCCTGTGTCTGAATTTCATTCCCTTTTTGGGGCTGCATAGTATTCCATCGCATGTTTCCACCCCATTTTGTTATACACTTATCTGCTGATGGACCTCTGGGCAGTTCACACCGTTAGCTGGCACAAGGAGTGCTGCTGTGAACATGGGTGTGGATGCATCTGTTCGAACCACTTCCCCCTTCGAAAGTGGGCTCTATTCTCACCCCAATATTGTTAGTATAGGTTCTGGGACAACTTCAAACCTCCTCCTTCCTCCTAGAGGTCTTCCCTGGTGCCCCCTCTTTAAAAGAGCCCGCCACTCCTGCTGCCACTCTTTCCAGCCCACTCCTTGCTTTTCTATTTCTCATAGGAGTTCTCGCCAGCTGATTTCTTAGATAACGATTTGTTGATTAACTGTCTCCAGGGACTGCTATGTAAGTTTCAGGACAGCCCGGATGGGCCTTGGCTCTATTCCAGCTCTTAGAAGAGTGTCTGGCCTACAGTAGGTGCTCAATAAAGACGTGTTGAATGACTTAGTGACAAGTGTCTGCCTTACCTCTGCCTGTCTAATACCACTGCACCTGGACCACAGCTGGAGCCCCAACCTAGTTTAAGAAACATACCTGTAAGACAGCTACAAAAGCCAGCAGCCTTATCCCCGAGTCTTCTGGACAAACACCAGTGTAGGTACATCTGTAGCCAGAGGCCTGAGCTGAGCTTTTGAGTTGCTGGACATTTTGAACAACTCAGGTGGAGAATCACTGAATCACCTCGCCCTTCCTAGGACTCGATCTGACACCTGGATGGCCTTGATGCTCCAGGTCTGGAGCAAGTTCTGACTCACACCTGCTAACGAAGGTGAGTCAGGCTTCAGTGAGGACAGCACAGGACACGCGACAGTCTCCTTTCAAAACAAACCCACCTCCTCTGTTTGCTTCAAGTTGTTTTATGCAAAAACATTGTCTCGTGGTGCCCACTGGCTCAGCGGACTGCTGCTGCCTGCCAGATGGGTTCGTTGGGAGAACTTTTCTTTCTCCATCTTTCTCTCTTTTCTTTCCTCTTCTTGTGGTGTCTCAAAGATCCCCACTTATGTCTAGACCAGCTGTGGTGGCAGAGGGACAGCCCTGCCTCCTTCAGCATTTAGCAAAGCAGAAAGCCCCAGGGAGCAGGCTGGAAATGGGAAGTGCCCCCCGACCCTTCCCCCTGGGCACAACACTCAGCCTCTCACTTTTTTTTTTTTTAAGATCTTATTTATTTATTTGACAAAGAGAAACACAGCAAGAGAGGGAACATAAGCAGGAGGAGTGGGAGAGGGAGAAGCAGGCTTTCCACAGAGCAGAGAGCCTGATGTGGGGCTGGATCCCAGGACCTTAGGGCCATGACCTGAGTCTAAGGCAGACGCTTAGCAACTGAGCTACCAGGTGCCCCCAACCTCTCACTTTGTCTGAGGTCGAAGGGGACAAAAATGAATGCCCTTTTCCAACTCACAGACCTATTATTTGGTTTCCTACTAGTATGTGTATGTTAGAAATTAGCTATCCACTTGCTCCCCAACTAGCTGTGTAAACTTGGACAAGTTCCTAAACTCCTCTGGGCCTTAAGCGTCCTCATTTCTAGAATCAAGCAATCGGAGTGACAACAAATCACAGCAAAAACGAGTGGCATGAACAAGGGGAGGACACTGATGAGCTGGAAATCCACAGAACTCATTCTGGAAGGCTCTTTGCAGGAAATTGCTGGAGTCCCAGCTCCACTCTGACGTTTTCGGCTCCCGGATCCATCTGCAGAAATCCTGGAAACTGGGGTGCTAGCGGTGGGAAATAAGGCAGTTTATCTCAAAGCAGGGGTTTCTCTCGGGGCATTTTGCCCTCGGGGCACGTGGAGGTGTCTGGAGATAGTCTGGTTGTCCCAGCTCAAGGGAGGGCTGCTAATGGCCTCTAGTGGGTAAAGGACAGGGACAGTGCTGACCCTCCCACAGTGCACAAGGCAGCTCCACAACGAAGGACAGCCCAGCCTCGAATGTCAGTAGGGCTGAGACTGAGAAGTGGTGCCCACTGGTGGGTCTGGCCCGAGTCGTCTGTAAATGCTCCTTTACTCTGGCGCGCCCACCCCTGCATTTCAACTTAGGGACTGGATTCCAGGCCAGGACTTCTGCCGCGACTCTTGTCCCAGCAGAGGTTCCCCGAAGCCCCTTCCACCAGGTGCTTGTTGGTTAACCCACACGGATCCCTGGGCTTCGGCTGTGATCTCTGGATTTCATTCATTCATTCACTCAACAAGATTTCCTGAGCACCCCTCTGCCCCGATCCTGCTGTAGGTGAACAGGATAGGCAGTGATGCCCTCGGCTCCCACGCCTTCCCCACACGGTGGTTTGAAGGACAGCAGAGGGGCCCCGCCAGCCGGCTCAGGGGTGTGGGCGAGCGAGCAGGGACTCGAACGCGGCACCACCACCGGGGACTCCCTCCGAACCACATCCCTGCGAGTTTGCGCCGGTGCTCCCAGGGCGGCCGCTGTGTGCGAGTGACCGAGCTCCGGAAAGGCCAGGGTTCCCGCTCAGACGGGAGACCCTGCCCTCGCGGCTGCTGGTGACGGAATGGGGACTGGCAAGACCTGTGGGCTCCGAAGGAAACTTCTCAGGAGCAGAGGCAGGAGGTTCACGAGGCAAATCCTTGCAGTCTTGAACACGGCTTAGGCCTTCTGCTTGGCTCAGACACTGCTACTCCTGCTTCTTCCTCCTCGCTCTCCTTCCCTTATCCCACGTTGCCAAGGTCACCCTTGCTCGCTTGACTTTCCCTTCCCTCCTCCTCCCGCCCCTCCCGAGCCCCGGTCTCTGTCCCCTTGAGCGGCATGTGGAGGTCCATTTCCTCAGAGGCCACTTGGAGCCATTGGTACCCCTCCCTCGCCAGACCTCTCCTCCCCCATCAAATGCACTTCCCGTTGGTTCCCGCCTCCCCGTGCCCCTCATCCCATCGGAGCCTGGCAAAAAATTCCTTGGCCAAACTTGCCCCCCACCCACCCGCCTGAGGCTGTCATGGAACTCTCCAGAAGCCTAGCCGCTCATCACAAGGCAGTCTCTGTGGTAGGGGCTCTCCATTGTTTCAAAGCTTTGGACCTGCTCCCTGATCTCCCTGGGCTTCGGTTTCCTCCTCTCTAAAATGTGCGAAATGATTGTCCCTGCCTCTCAGGGGCTTCACTTCTCTCCTGCGCTGGCTGCCCCGTGGGCTGTGGAGTCTGTGTCCCCAGATCTCTCTGCTATCCGTGCTCACATGAGCCACTTTATGGGACAGAGCAGTGTGCAAAATGGCCCCCGCACAGAGCTCCAGCATTTTCTTAGAACCAGAACCGCCTTCTGTGTGGTCCGTAGACAGGGCCGGTCTGCTGAATTTGATGAATTGGCTGTATGTCTTTGGAATCCAAGAAAAATGTTGGACGAGCGCTTCGTATGTCTCTGCTTTTTTGTTTCCTTTTTCTAGTATTCCGTGCCTGTAAATGATTGGAAAATAAAAAGAAACGGGTCCTGCTGCTTAGCTAGACCCGTTGGGTCTCGCCCTGTGTCACGCTTCTCTCTGGCTTTCCCCCCTCGGCCACCTTCTTCACGTCTAACCACGGGGAAACAGAGGTTTATATCCAATAAACAAAAAAGCAAGCAGACAAGACAAAATCTTTTGTAGATGGAGCCTCTGCTAGATTCTGTGACCTCAAGTGAGTTTCAAAGCTTGCGTTGGGTTGTGTTATTCCCACTTAATGGGGAAACTGAACCTGAGAGAGAAAGTAACTTGCCGTATTTCCACATTATACTCTTGTGAGTAGACAACGAAGAAGGAGCCAGAAGCCCTTGTTTCAACACAAGTGCTCATGAACTGTGAGTTGGATGTAACACGTTCCCTCTCTGGGCCTTGGTTTTCACACAAATGACAGGATTCTGGAGGGGGGAGAAGAAATCAGCGGAATACAGAGGTTGAAGTAAAAGAATCTGGATCTGGCCTGCTTCAGGCTAAACTCAGTGTTGCCGCTAAGCGGTTGTGACTTTGGGCAAGCAGCTTAGCTTCTGGAATCCTCAGTATTATTATTTCTATTTCTTCTTCTTCTTCTTCTTCTTCTTCTTCTTCTTCTTCTTCTTCTTCCTCTTCTCCTCCCCCTCCTCCTCTTCCTTTTTTAGTATATATTTTAAAATATTTTATTTATTCATTTTATTTTATTTTTAAAAAGACTTCATTTATTTATTTGACACGAGAGAGAGACAGAGCAAGCGCACAAGCAGGGGGAGTGGCAGGCAGAGAGAGAGAGAGAGAGAAGGAGAAGCAGGCTCAGTGCTGAATAGGGAGTCCAATACAGGACTTGAATCCAGGGATCATGACCTGAGCCTAAGGCAGACGCTTAACCGACTGAGCCACCCAGGCGCCCCTCTTTATTCATTGCAGAGAGAGAAAGAGAGAGCAGGGGAGCAGAAGGAGAGGTAGAGGAAGATTATCTCCAGCAGATTCTGCACTGAGCCCAGAGCCCGATGCAGAGCTCCATCCCAGGACCCTGAAACCATGACCTGAGCTGAAACCAAGAGTCAGTTGCTCAACGGACAGAGCCACCCAGGCGCCTCATGTAAGCCTCAGTACTTTCATCCATAATATGGAGTTAACGTAATCTCTGGCCACATGGGGCTGTTGGGGTGTTCCAATAATGCTTAGCATAGTGCTTTGCAAGTAGAAGGCACTCCATAAAATTTAGCTGCTGTCATCAGAAATCCTGCTCGGAACATCCAGGCGGGCGCTCCGCCAGAAGATGCTCTCGGTTCTGCTTGGTCTTGCGCCCAGACACCACCGAGCGTCCCAGCCGCATCCAGACCCAGGCAGGTCCGACTCTTCCCATTGGCTGAGAATGGAGCCAATCATGAAACCAGAGCGCTCGACTGTCGCTGATTGGACGAGACAAAGGAGCCACGAGGACCGGTGCTGGGCCTCTGGGTAGGATCGTGGGACAGGAGGAGGACAGTGGTAGCAAAGCCGGTGAAATCAGAGCAAAGTCTCTAGTTTAAGGACAAGGATTGCATCGTATCAGTGTCAGATTTCTTCATTTTCATAAATGAACTGTGGTTCTGTAACATGTGAATAATGGAGGAACTCGGCTAAAGGTGACACAGAAACACTTGGGACCATGTGTTCAGCTCTTTTGGAAATCTCAAATTATTTCTATATAAAAATATCCTGGGGAGGAGGTGGTCGGGAGGGGAGAAAACAGTACAGTTTAGACTGTCTCCCATCCTCCTCCAAGATACGTTAACCTTAGAGTCGTGCACTTTATTTTGGGGGGCGTTATTTAAACTTTGAAGTACCCTACTTATAAAATATATATATATATACACTTGCCATGGTACCAAGTTCATCAGATGGAAAAAGTTGTTGAATCTCTTTCCATCCCTTGTCTCAAGTGACCCAGTTTCCTTCCCTGGAGAAAAGTTATCTTACAAGTTTCTCATGTATCTTTCCAGAATATGCAAGCAATCTGCAATGTGCGCTGTGCATGTTTGGTTTTGTTTTTAATTCCACAGTGTACTTTGGGGATTGCTTCATACCCGTGAAGAACTTCCTCATTCTTTCTTTATTGCTACATAGTATTCCATTTAATTAATTTATGTAGCTGGTCTCCCCTGGATGAACACTTAGATAATCTTCTACTCCTCTGCTCTTACAAACAGTGCTGCAATAAATCAGCCCGTACATTATTTCACGTGCGTGGGAGGCCATCTGAAGAAATAAATTCCTAGGAGCTGTGCATATATCTCCGAGAACAGGAAAAGCAAAGCTCCGCCAAATTTTTCCCATTCAGGACTTGAGAGGTGAGAAAACATATTCCCGAGCGCCAGCATTTTGTTTTGGAAATGCCACGTTCAAGGCAAGGCTTATTTCTCCAGCACAACAGAGGCAAGAGGGCATGCTTCAAATAGCTAATCTGCCGATAATAACCTCCTGAAAGCAGAGAGGCAGACAATAGCACCAATAGTTTGCACACTTGAGAAATGACTTGAAGATAATTGGGGCTGGTAGCCATCTGCCTGGGTCTTTCTTTCAAGAGCCAACACATTTATTCCACCCGGGCACGAGGAGAGCCCCACATTGGCATCAGCAACGATCAGCACGCTCTGTGGTCATTCTACAGGGTCATTCTAGGAGGTGGTGGGTTTCCCTTACTGCCCTCTGAGCTGGCCTGGAAGAAAGCTGCTTCCTGACCCTTTTCCTCTGCCTGCCAATGGGAGAAGAGGGCTCGTTTTGCTTGCTAGTTAAAAAAAAACAAAAACAAAAACCTTAAAATCTTTTCTGTGGCTTGTGAAATCAAATTTTTCATTCCACTTGGAAAGAAAGACTTTATTTCATCAGCTCATGAGTGTTTTTTTTTTAATCAGTCCCAGCTGGGGGCAATTGTCTCTGCTGTTCACAAGTCCATCCTACAAAACCCCAGAGTGGGGACTCTGCCGCCAAAAGATTTATTGATAATTAAGAAGCATAATGCGATTATAATACCTACTGTGTTTGGAGAATTTATTGCTTTACGTGTATTGCCACCCTTAATTCTACAACAACCTTGTGAGATAAAGCTGTTATTATGGACCTGTTCTAGACAGAAAAAACTGAGGTCTGCAGAGATTAAATTACGTCCAAGTTTTTGCAGCAGGGAAGTAGCAGAGAATCTGGACCTCTGTGCAAAACAAATGCTCTGGAACATAGCATCGCTGTGATTTTCAACCAGGGGTGATTTTGCCTCCCAGGGGACACTTGACAATGTCTGGAGACATATTTGGTTGTCACAACAGAGTGGGGAGTGCTGTTAGCATCTAGCGAGGAGAGGCCAAGGGGTGCTGCTGCATATCCTACAGTGTGCAGGATAGATCCCCAGAGTAAAGAATTTTCCAGACCCAGATGTCAAAAATGCCACATTTGAGAAATCTTGTGACATACGGACAAGTAGTCCCATCCAAGGCATTTCAGATGTATGTTTATATCCTGTATTTTTTCTGGGATCCATATAGTCAAATTAAATGCAGTATGATTAACGTTGTGAGAATTTGAACTCTACATCATGTTTTTTTTTGAAAAATTAAAAGTAAGCATTTAAAATAATGTTATATAAGATATTAAAAATGTCTGACCTCAAAATTTGATGTATTGTAAGTTTCCTCTCAAATTGGTCAAGAAACACAATTTTGGAGCTAACAAGTTGAGTGGACTATAAAGTGTTTATGGTATGGCCCCACGACAATGCTGGTAAACTGGTGAAGAGAAACGTTTTGAATTATGAGATTTATTCAGTTGCAAATCCCTGGCAAAAAATACACAGGCCCTGCGTGGATAACTGAATGGAAGTGGCAGGCAGATTTTTATGTGCCTATAGGTACATAAATATTTTTGATTTATATCAATCTATATGGATTTGCTATAAACTATCCTTTAACCAATACCCTAGGCTCGTGCATAATTCTTCACAAATTATTCCTCAGATAATTTGCACTTATCAAACTTGTAATTATCTCAACAAATACGAAGTTGTCTTTGAATGAGGCTATTTCCATAGCATACAAAGCTGGATAATTTTAGATTGTTCCTGTGTGTGAGTCTCCCGGAACGTCTGTGGGCATCTGGAGGCGAAAAGTATGTTTATTCTTTAGTGAAAATGATTGCCTTTGTCGTGAGAGATGCTGGAAGACAGGATGGAATGGCCCAGACCTTGCAGCAGATGTCAGTGGAAATGCCTCTTCAATCTCAGATGTTCCTTGAATGCTCTTTGTTAATGGGAGCTACAGCAGGGACGGTGAGGGGACACTGCCATCATGACCGCGGACCGCTTCGTGGCTCCCCTCGTATATCTGGGCCTATTCTCATCTCAGCCAGTGAGTCACAGCGAGGAACAATGCATTTTTCCAAAGATAGAGACGAAAACAGGGATCGGCAAACTTTTTCTGGAAAGGGCGAGATATTAACTATTTTAGGCTCAGAGGGGCAGATGGCCTCTGTTGGAATTACTAAACCCTGTCTTTGTTGTGTGAAAGCAGCCATAGACAACAGATCCATGAATGAGCGTGGCTGTTTTCCAATAAAGCTTTATTTACAAAGGCAGGCCGCGGGCCTTGTTCATCACACCCTGGAGTAAAGCGTAAATATATAAAGATATAGATAGGAAGAGATAGAAACGGATACTTGGATTGTGCCAGAGAATGTTAATGGCCTCTTTACCATCAATTTCCCCTTCTTCTTTAAGGACAGAGCCTCCGTGCTGTGGAGGCCAGTAATGCCTCCAGAGATGCGTCTCTATGTCCTCATCGCTCTTTCCACTTAAAGGCGACTCTTGAAGTGAAAGCAGAAAACATAGATGAGCTGTCTGGGAAGGCTCTGTCAAGAGACCTCATCTAGCCAGTAGGTGATATTTTGCCTTCCATTTTTCTCTTTTTTCCTGCTTGGTACATAGGAATGATCACTGGAACTCAAGTGGCCATTTTGTGACTTAGAGGGAAAGTCCATGAACAGGTCAGAAACCTCATCTATCTACCTACCTACCTACCTACCTACCTTCCTCTCACCTTCTTCCTTCCTTCCTTCCTTCCTCTCTCCCAGTAATCTCTACACCCAGTATGGGGCTCGAATTTATGGCCCTGAGATGAAAAGCCACATGCTCTACGTACTGAGCCAGCCAGGTAACCCGGAAAACTCATCCTTTTACATCCTTGAGCCAATTAAGCTCATGGTAACTGACCCCTGGACTTCTTGTTATATAGAGGAAACAACCCTTATAAGCTTAAGCCACCGGTTAAGTCAGATCTCTACTTGTTGCATAACCAAACTTCGGCTACATGTTGATAAGGATAACCGGCATAGGGGGTCTGGGTGGCTCGGTCGTTAAGCCTCTGCCTTCAGCTCAGGTCATGATCCCAGGGTCCTGGGATCAAGTCCCACATCAGGGTCCCTGCTCAGTGGACAGCCTGCTTCTCCCTCTCCCTCTGCTGCTCCCCCTGCTTGTGTGCTCTTTCTCTTCTGTCAAATAATTAAATAAAATATTTTAAAAAATTAAAAAATGAAAAATAAAAAAATTTTTTTTAAAAAAGGGATAACAGACATACAAGTCAGCTTACAAATACTAGAAGTAACAGTAAGTTAAGGCTATTAACTATAAAGGGTCAGGATTTATTTATTTGTTTATTTGTTTCTGATGTCTTCCAAGAAATAGACATTTATAAAACATTTTCCTTTACCAATAACAGAGTAGAATTAAAAAAAAATCCCATCTTATGTTCTTGTCTCACACAAAGAAAAAAGTAACTATGTGAGGTAATGATTATGTTAATTAACTTGTGATAATCATCTCACCATGTACACATTTAGGAAATCCAGTTGCACATCTTAAATACATACAACTTTTATTTGTCTATACCTCAATAAAGCTGAAAAAAATCCCGATTATGTGTCACCAAATATTCTAGCTTTTTTTTTTAAGTACTATTACTATTTTTATTATTTTTAAAATTAACATGTTACATACTGTTTGTCTCAGGGGTGCAGGTCTGTGATTCATCGGTCTTACACAATTCACAGCGCTCACCACGGCACACACCCTCCCCAGTGTCCATCCCACAGCCGCCCCGTCCCTCCCACCAGCCCTCGTCTCCAGCAGCCCTCAGTTTGTTTCCTGAGATTAAGAGTCTCTTAAGGTTTGTCTCCCTCCCTGGTTTCGTTTTGTTTCATTTTTTCCTCTTTCCCCATGATCCTCTGCCTTGTTTCTCAGATTCCGCATGTCAGTGAGATCATACGGTCATTGTCTTTCTCTGGTTGACTTACTTTGCTTAGCACGATACCAAAGAGGCAGGCTTTTTGACTGAAGACTGAGTCTATCAGATCTGGTGGCCAATCCTGCCTCCAGTATTGACCTTGGATAATTACCCTCTTAATACCTCTGTTTCCTTTTTTGCAAAACAGGAATAATATGACATGGTGTACAGTATGATTGGAAGACCACAGATAAATGCATACATATGTGCGTACATAGTGCCTCCTCAGAGAGTCTAATATCATTGTTTCGGTTACCATTAATTGTTGGTCTGGTGAGTGGCCATTCATTTCTGTGAAAGAAAGTGATGACATTTCTTCTCCACCACTGACTTCTTGGGCCTCCCCGCCATTACCAGAACAATACATGGAAATCCACCCACAATCTCCGGGTTTTTAGAAGTTATTATATGTCTGACAGAGTGCTAGGTTCTGGGAGTTCCAAGATGAATAAGACCGTTCCTATCTTCAGTGAGCAACAACCACCTGCAAAACAATTAAGCACACACAAAAAAGAAAGTGTTGGGTGGATGTTGGAAATGCGACGGGGGTGCGGTGGCGAGACGCAGGGGGTTTGGTTCTCCTCTGTTGGCTGCAAAGGCTCTGCCGATGTAGAGGGACTGGGATCTAAGACAGGAATAACAGAGAGGGTGGTTTTTAAAATATTATCTGTTATTCATAGCCAAAAATAAAAAGAGGAAGAATCTGAAAATCAGTGGTATATTATTATTATTATTTTTTAAGATTTTATTTATTTATTTGTAAGAGAGAGAGAGTGAGAGCGAGCACAGGCAGACAGAGTGGAAGGCAGAGTCAGAGGGAGAAGCAGGCTCCCTGCGGAGCAAGGAGCCCGATGTGGGACTCGATCCCAGGACGCTGGGATCATGACCTGAGCCGAAGGCAGCTGCTTAACCCACTGAGCCACCCAGGCGTCCCATCAGCGGTGTATTAAATATTGCTCCTTTTCCCCTTCGATCTACTCTTCCATCTTGTCCTTCCTGCTCTATGGTGGCCCTTTCTGGACTCTACTGACAGTTTCCCCTGCTCCGGTTTCCACTTGGGTTTGGCCGGTGGAAGGCCCTTGCAGGAGACTGGGGTGGGGGGGACAGTGAAGTTAGGGGGGCAGCGAGGTCCGGTGGGGGTGGGGCGGGTTGGTTCCGCAGCTCCCTGCCTGCCCCCTGTCGTCTGCTTCCCAAACGGAAGGTCACAGCTGTGATTCGGGGACTTTCTCCCTCCATGACTTGCTTCAGATTCTGGCAACCACACCCGACTTCGCGTCTCCTACCCTGGGGGACAGCTACAGTTGCCAGGATTTTGCTAGCCTCCGAGCGTTTTCCACTCCGGATTTCTTTCTCTGAACGATCCTCGCCCTTGAAGTCCTCGCGTAGACACCTGTCCTATTTCCGGAGGGTCTCTGGTTTTTGCTCCGATCCTGACCCGCGCACCCGGTTGCCAACAAGAGCAAGATCTGAATGGAGAGCGAGCAAGCCCAGGGCGAGAGAGAAGAGTGGGGCCTGTGGCGCTCAGGAGGGCGCCTGGAGTGGCGGGTGCTTCTTGGCTCTGGTGCCTCAGGCCACGGAGATGGCCTTCGGGTGGCCAGAACTTCTGACCCGTGGGTGAAGCTAAAAATACACATTTTGAAAGAAGGAATTCCCCCCCTTTATAAAACCCTCTGGGCCAAAGAAAACATTTGAAAATGACCTGTGGCTGCCGCCACCGCCCTAAGCGCGACAGCCCCCACGGTCAGGGGCACGTGTCCCACCGAGAGTGTGTGAATGATTGCTGCCTCTCGCAGGCTTGCGGGAGTTCTACTTGCAGTAGCTCCTTCGATGCGAGGCTCCCCGAGGCTCTGCTCTTCTCCTCACAGAGATGAGGACGCTGTGCAGACGTTCCGAGAGGTGAAATGAGTCCACGGAGGCCGCACCCAGCTAAGAAGCCGTGAGGAGATTTTGGAGCCCGAGTGCCTCACCTGAGGCTCACCCGTTTCTTCTTCGTCTTCCCCTCCTCCTCGCCCTCCTTCGATCGATTTATTTATTGATGGATTATTTCTAAAAAATTTTAAGTAATCTCTATGCCCAATGTGAGGCTTGAACTCATGACCCCAAGATCAAGCCTGGCACTTCGGTCCCACCTTCTTCTTGATTATCTGGGTCACCTTGAGGGAGGCACTGGGCCTCAGCCTTTCTTATGTCTTTCTACCTGTGTCTGAATCAACCAGTTTTTTAAAGGTTTATTTATGGGGGCACCTGGGTGGCTCAGTGGGTTAAAGTCTCTGCCTTCGGCTCGGGTCATGGTTTCAGGGTCCTGGGATCAAGCCCCGCATCGGGTTCTCTGCTCAGCGGGGAGCCTGCTTCCTCCTCTCTCAGCCTCTCTGCCTACTTGTGATCTCTGTCTGTCAAATAAATAAATAAAATCTTAAAAAAAAAAAGATTTATTTATTATTTATTTGAAGGAGAGAGTGCGTGCGAGTTGGGGGGAGGGGCAGGAGGCGAGAATGTCGAACGGGGCTCGATCTCATGACCCTGAGATCATGACCCAAGCTGAAGTCAAGAGTTGGCCTCTTCACCAACTGAGCCACCCAGGTTTATTTGTGTGTGTGTGTGTGTGTATGTGTCTGTGCTGTGCTATAGCATCTGTAGGAAACTAATGGAAAAGCTATTGTAGAATTTTGGTCTTTGTCCCAAGAGCAACTGGGGGGCATGGCAAGAATTTAAGCAAGATGGCAAAGGCACTGGTCACGTCTCTCTGGCCACAGTGGGAAGGATGGGGGCGGCAGGAAAGGAGGGAGACTAGTTAGGTGCCTGAAGGCTGCTCGTTAAGAGGTGGCAGTGAGGCTAGTTAGGTGGCTCAGAGGGATCGGAGGCTGCAGGGAGACTAGTTAGGAGCCTGATGTGGTTTCCCAGGGGAGAAATGACAGTAGCTTGGCTTAGGGTTTGAGGGTTAAAGATAAAGCCACATGAATGGAGTTCGAATCACTTCTGATGAGTGAGGGAGGCATGCCAACAGTGGCTCTGAGAGCTCTGGTTTGCTCACCTGGGTGGACGGTAGTGCCAGTCACCAGGCAGGCGAACCCCGAGGAAGACGGGATCCCACTCAACCCAGGGTCTGAACAGTCACCAGGCTGAGGCTCAACTTAGTCCAACAAACACACACACAACAAAGCCCTTGTTATTTATATCAACAGGATTGAAATAAGCACATTCTGTCATGTTTTTGCCTTCTACAAAATATTATTTCTGGGGGGTCAAGTACAAATCAGCAAAGGGAGACCAACCTTTTTCTTATGAACGACTGCTTGGTAACCCATTGAATGGATGTAGCTGAATTTATTAAACCAATCTCCTATTGATGTATTTGTTTCCAGGTTTTTTTTTTTTAAAGGAGGTTAAAGACTTTTATTTTTATTTATTTATTTGTTTGACACACACACACACAGAGAATACAAGCAGGCAGAGCAGTAGGCACAGGGACAGGGAGAGGGAGAAGCAGGCTCGCTATGAGCAGGGAGCCCATTGCAGGCCTTGATCCCAGGACCCTGGGATCATGACCTCCGCTGAAGAGATGCTTAACTGACTGAACCACTCAGGAGCCCCTGTTTCCAGGTTTTATTTATTTACTTATTTATTTATTTGATAGAGAGAGAGAGAGAGAGAGAGATCACAAGCAGGCAGAGAGGCAGGCAGAGAGAGAGGAGGAAGCAGGCTCCCCGCTGAGCAGAGAGCCCGATGCGGGACTCGATCCCAGGACCCTGGGATCATGACCTGAGCTGAAGGCAGAGGCTTTAAGCCCCGGAGCCACCCAGGTGCCACCTGTTTCTAGGTTTTCAATGATTTGATTGCAGGTTTTTCACATTTTTCTTAAACTTGACCCACTAAGAGAATTATGTGCATTTTTACATTGGAATCTGCTATACAAACACACACACACATACACACTTACACACCAAAAAGTTTGACCAATGTTTACCCTTCCTGCGTGTTACACACCCTATCTTACCTTATCCTATCCTATCCAGAAAGTGTTATCTGGGATTCATAAATTGCTCTCACCAGCTGCTGATAGGTCACAACCTGCAGTTTGAAAAATAGATACTTTCAATGCCTGTTTATAAATAAATGGGCAATTTATTTATTAACTCTTAATAATACTTTATTAATACTTTATTTATTAAGAAAATACTTATACGGGGTGTCTGGGTGGTTCAGTGGGTTAAAGCCTCTGCCTTCAGCTCATGTCATGATCCCAGGGTCCTGAGATCGAGCCCCGCGTTGGGCTCTCTGCTCAGCGGGAAGCCTGTTTCCCCCTCTCCCTCTGCCTGCCTCTCTGCCTACTTGTGATCTCTGCCTGTCAAATAAATAAAACCTTAAAAAAAAAAAAAGAAAAAGAAAATACTTTTATTCTGTATTGTTTGAACATTTGATGAAGAATAAGCTATTAGGTCTTTACGAAGTCCCGATGGGATAGGAGTATTTATTCTGCCCATTTTGCAGATATGAAAACTGAGGCATGGAGAGGTTAAACCAGTGCCGAGGGCTACAAGCTTGTATGGCAGAGAGTTTCAAACCTAGGAGATCTGACTGCATTTATTCTCTTACCCATCAGCCCACATAGTCTTAGGAATTGATGTGAGACCAACCAGTTATTTAGAAATGTCTGTTTCTAAATAGCCTTATTCAGGGTATATTCCTCTACAAGATGTTTAAATAGGACATGACAAGTGGATGCTGTTATTCAATACTTTGCTGACTATAGAAGCCAGACAAAGACTCCCCAAATTTACCAGTCTCCTCCAGAAACTCAGCATCAGTCACACACACACACACACACACACACACACACCCCCCTCAAACCCCCAAGCCCTCAACCCCAAATGTAATAACAAAACAGAGGTACTTCTTATTCAGAGGCAGTAGGGAGTGTTGCCATTATTTATTGATTTCCCCCCAAAGTTATCAAGTTCTAAAGCCTAATTATTGGTGTAATAGTTAGCCGAGATGTTTGGAGAATCGTAAGCCCCTTTAGCTAATGCATGGCATATGTCGGAGGGATTCAGCTAATTCACATATCTGTCTGCACTATTAATAGAGAAGGTTACATGCCAATTATCCAGGCTTCAATCAGCCTGTTTGGATACAATAGAGGCAGTGTTCACACACTTGATGTGCCACATTCCTTCTAGACATCAGAAGCAGCTGGTCCAGATAAAGACCACTGGGGTTTCGATATTTAGGAACCACGTCCACGGAAGAGCTGGAATTGAGACTTGATCGCCTCATCTTGACCGAAGGTTATCTTTAAGTTGGATTCTTTTGAAAAATGCCAAGTGGGTTTGCAGTTCACTGGTCTTTGAACGTTTCCTGCTCAGACTTGTTGGGTGGGTGGGTGGGTGTGGATGCTGAGGACGAAGAGAGAGACAAAGGCACGTTGAGCTGAAACGAGAAAGGAGAGAATCGTAAGAACGGGGAATGGATTCCAGCAAAATAAGGAACCTGCCCATATTCTTGAGTCCAGTTTTAGAATCAAACAGGCTAAGGTATTTTTCCCTCTAGGATTTTGACCTTGTGTGTTGAAAAAGCACACGTGTCTCTGTGTGTGTATATGTACATTTCACCTCTATTTTTCTTCCCCTTTTTCATTTATTGTTATTATTTTTTTCCTCTGCTCCAGAAACTGGATTGGAAGTGCTGCATTCGCATCAGAAAATGCCGCTTCCGGTGGTATTTTTAACCAGGAACAGAAGCAGAAGTGTCTGGAATCACCCGAGAAAGTCCCAGCTCTCCAGAGAGCTGTTCTCGAATTTTGCTGGCACAGAGCATTGGATCAGTGATCAGGGAGTTAAAATGGCAGCTGTTGGGGGCTCGAGGGGGGAGGGAAGGCAGATACCTGAGACTCACCAGCCATTTTTCCTATCCTTCGGCTTCTCTCGGCATCTCAGATCGCAGTATGAAATCAGAGCTGCTGCCCACTTGCCTCAGGTCACACAGCCCCACACTGGCACAAACGTAAACAAACAGTCCACAACAGCCAGCCCCAGGTCTGCCTCCCAGGCTCTAGGGTCGCCCTTCCTGACATGACCCAAATACAGCAGCAGACCGCCATACCTTAAAAAAAAAAAATTACCAACAGCATAGACAACAGGCAGATACGAAACGCCAGCCTTGTTTTGTGAGCGATTGAGCTTCAGTGTGTATTTTTTTCCCACCCTCTCAGATGAAAATACAGTAATTAACTCCATGCAGAAGGGGGAGGGGAAGGGAGGGAGGAAGCTCTTTTTTTTTTTTTTTTTTTTTTTCCCTTTCCCCAGACTTGAAAAGAAATTCTGGCAGATAATTTGGCTGAACATGAAAAGACAGAGGCTGCTTAGAGCCGCCCAAAGAAAGTGCTAGGTTGGTGAGGCTCTGCGGGCTGAGTTGGTTATGTCATGGCGTGAAAAGCAGACATTTATCTGTTCCCATGGAGATGCGTTTTCTACTAGTCAATCAGACACTGAGGAGGTCAGACAATAGCCCGCGGATCCTTTTTGAATCCTGAGAGACCGTCAACTCTCCCTTTAACATTCTGCCTAAATTGAAAGGAGTCTGAAGGATGCCTCACCTAAACGAGTGACCTAAACGATGACACCTGAATGACGACACCTGCAGACGGCAACCGCTGTCATTTCAAGGGATCCAAAATAAGAAGAAACTCCATCTGTCAGTGAGGAAGACGGGGGCGGGACAGATCACCCCCTCCCCCCTTCCAACTTCAAATCAGAGATTGTCCGGTCACCATCCTCATTGGCAAAAACTGGGCTTCCAAACATAACCCCTCCCTCCTCAATAAAATAATTCTCAAGATCGTCAACCAAATGCTGAGAATTTCCAAATAACTGTTGGAGAGGGAGCAGAGGCACTTCCAACAGAACTTCGGGGAAGCAAGAAAATGCTGCCCCAGGGACAGAACCCCCCCTGAAATGCTGGAAGATTACATTGTAAACTTCGCTCTTGGCATTCCCTTTGCCAGAAAAGTGCCCTTGCAGAAATGATTCGGGCTGCTGTTTGACTGTATGTGTTTGTTATCAATCCCAGAAGACAGATCATGCTCCCTTGCAAAATATGTTTATTTCAGGTGGTAAATTGCAGGGTAAATGCCTGGAAACTGGGACTCCCATAAAGACTTTCTCAACAATTTTCTTTCCAGTGTGTCTCTTCCTACATCATTGTTGCGCATGCCTAAGGCAGAAGAAAATGTTAACAGAGGTCTTCCTAGAGCTAATTGAGGAGGGAGAGGGTATTTCCAGGGCTCACACTGGAGACAGCCTATCTAATATGACTTACACAGAAGCCGTTTGGCAGCATAACTGCAAACAGCAGACAGCCAAAGTCAGGATTTTTGTCATCAAGGAACTTCATTCTTGTTAATGAAGTCATTCAAGTGCAGCTCAACTGCACAAGGCAGGAGAGTAAATAGAAGTATGAGACCTGCGTCTACTGAGTCAGGCCTCTTGCTCGACTCTGCACTGCCATGTCCCAGAAGGCAGAGACTCCTGCTTCTCCAGGCACGCTGGCTGGAACAAAGACGCCAACAGCACACCTCGGAAAGCAATTTGGAGCAATCTCAGCAAATAGCATTTAGGGGGAAGAGAAAAACCTCCTGCGTATCTAATAATGTATAATATCCTATTTGTGTGTGTGTGTTTAAAGATTTTATTTATTTATTTGACAGATGGAGATCACACAGAAGCAGGCAGAGAGAGAGGAGGAAGCAGGCTCCCTGCTAAGCAGAGAGCCCGATGCAGGGCTCGATCCCAGGACCCTGGGATCATGACCTGAGCTGAAGGCAGAGGCTTTAACCCACTGAGCCACCCAGGTGCCCCTAATATCCTATTTGTTAAGGAGGCAAAAGGCAGAAATTTACCTTGAACATTCTTGAACGTTTCATTTCCCTGAAAAGACATGGACCACGTTTCTCATGGAGGTGGGTCAATATTTGACCATTTTCTTCTCTTATTTTCCCATTTCAGCTTTTTTCTTTTCCTTTTTTTCTTCTTCTTCTTCTTCTTTTTTTAAAGGAAGCTCTATGCCCAATATGGGACTTGAACTCACGACCCTGAGATCAAGAGTTGAATGTTCCATTGACGGAGCCAGCCAGGCGACCCTCATCATAGTTTTCAAAATTTTTAATAGAAACCACACATAAGCCCTCTAAAAGGCTCAAACAATATAAAACCCAGGTAGAAAGGTCCAAAGTTCCTCCTTCCCTTTATTCACCTCCATTAGCTCATGAGCTTACTAGAGATAGCCAATAAGTACTTTTAATAGTGTGACACATATCCTTGCTGACATTAATATGGAAGTGTGCATAGATATATGTATATATATATAATATATATATATAT
Source organism: Mustela nigripes (assembly GCF_022355385.1). Classification (NCBI taxonomy): domain Eukaryota; kingdom Metazoa; phylum Chordata; class Mammalia; order Carnivora; family Mustelidae; genus Mustela; species Mustela nigripes. Next base: position 132,516,422 of record NC_081563.1, read on the forward strand.
ATAGAGAGAGAGAGAATGTGTGTGTATGTATACATAAACTCTTCGCTTTAAATATACCACCAGAATCATATTTGTAGACACTTGTACAACTTTCTTTTTTCACTTAAAGTAACTCTCGTGGGCAATTTTCTATAATGACATGCAGTTTAAAAAAATGAGCTACAAATTTTGGGGAGAATGTCATACACGCTTCTGGTTAGGGGGAGATTCAAATCAGAGGGTTTGTGGGGCAGGGCATATCTCCCCCCTCCCCCACAGACAATTAGTAGTAAGTTTTCAGTGTATCATTCCAGAAACAGTCTACGCATAGATCAGCATGTATGTATATCGAATACACCTTTCTTTGTCTTTACCTTGCATTTTTCACTCAGATCATTTGAAGAGCATTTCGTGTTAGAAATAATGGGCTTTTAAATGGCGGCATAGTATTTCTTCGGAGGATGTTCCTTGCTGTATTTTATTTGTCCCCTCAATGGACTTGGTGTGGATTTCAGCCTTTGCTTCTGCAAACAGGGATGTAATAAACACCCAGTCTAATGCACACCCTGTGATTCTTTGCTTAAACACACTCACCGCTCCCTGAAAGCAGGAGCTTGACTCCACACCTGTCCTTAAATTGCCTGAATCCGAAGGAGAATTGATAGAATTAAGTTTTTTTTTAAATGAGGGTTTAAAACAGAGAATTAATAACCCATTAAAAATCTATTATGAACACGTGCCCTTTCCTGTAGTGTTTAATCTTCCCTCCAGCTTGAGGGAGAGAGGCTCATGAGAAAGGGAAAAAAAAGTCCGATTTCCCGTTCACACCCCCCTTCCAACCCCACCCAAGGGGCCAGCTTTGCCAAGGTCATTGCGGTAGCGCGGCATGCCTGTGTTACAAACGCCTGCTGTATATTGTGTAACTCTGTCCCATCTCCTCTTTTCGCCGTGGGTTCGGAGAAGGATCGCAGCTCACTTTTATAATTTAGGTGCAGCTTCCTGTTCTTTTTTGTGTGCAAGAGTGAAGCCTTGGGGATTTAGAACAAAGTGTGTCCTTGGAAAGAAGTGGGTGGGATTTTGTGAGCCCAGTAGGTTGGGGAGGGAACGCCCCTCCCGGGGGAGGAGTCTGATTTCATTATACAGTTGGAAACCTGGCGAAATCATGTATACAACCGAATCTTTTTGCTCAGCCCGTGAGGTCTTTCTGTTCTTTGTCTTGCAGTGTGTACAGCAAATTTCTGTTACGCCCGGGAAGAAGGAAATTTGAGTTAAAGAGGAAGGCAGCTCCCTGCGCCTTGTAACAAGCAAGCTAATTGAAACATTTAATTCAGGAAGAGATACGACAAGGCCAAAATGAAAGAGGAACCAGGCCTGCCGAGGTTCGGAGCAGGAAAACCAAAGAAGTTACCATCCCCACGTTAAAAATTACATGGGGCCCGGGAAATTGAGCGCCTGCTGTATTTGTCATTGAGATTCACAATCTTGTTTGCTGTTTATCGGGAGGCTCACGGAGCTCTCCTGCTGGTTCGAAAAAAGGAGGCGAGGCCCAGGAAGAAATGCTAGTAATAAGAAAGGGAGGGATTAGAAGCCCCAGAGAGACCGGGAGGTGTAAATAATATGTGGGCATGTGACAATCAGCACAAAAGAAAGGAGAGACAAAGCCAAAGGCCTGATGCCAGAGATCCTAAAAACTCAAGTGGGTAACAGTGCAGGGAACATGTCCCAAAGAAAAAAGGAAAACAAAATCCCAGAAGATCTTTTTCCTTTGTGATGATGTAGTCGAATGGAGTAAATAAATGTTGGGTTTGCCATGGTGCTCCCGCAAGCTAGGCTGTGTGCGAGGAAACTAGCTTCAGAGGCACTTCCCAGGTCAGCCTGAGCCTTAGGACAAGGTGGGGTGAAGTCAGAGACCAGAGTCTTCCACCAGAAAGGAGATGAGCCTGCGACAGAAGGAGGACTTGGTAGGGGTAGAATTCTCGTTCTCCCCATGAGCCCAATCTGTCTGGGTCACCTACGTCCTCTGCTCCTCTTCCCCCCCCCCCCCCCAGGACTCTCCCTTGAGTGGATTGGCGTAGGAAAGAGCGAAAAGGCATTTGTAACCAAAAGCTAAGGAGGGTGAAGTTAAACTCCCCAGACAACGGCCTCCTCTTCCTGAGGCTGCCTGGTGGGGTTGAGTGTGACCCTTCCTAACTGCATGACTTCTTTACCGTAAGAGGAGAGAATAATACTACTAATGAGAAGTAAGATCTGTAGAATTCTTAGAGGGAATAAGTTACACACTGATCCCTGTTATCCTCGGAGCCAAATGAGGTAGCCTAGTTACGATGCCCATTTTGCAAATGAATGGAGAATGGGCCAACCCCCCAACTAGGAAATGGTAGAGGCAGAATATAATTCTTTCTGGACCCTTGGCAATTACAGTCTGATGACTGAACCCAGTTCAATGCCTGTTTTTGTAAATAAAGTTTTATTGGAACACAGTCATGCTCACTTGGTTGTATTATCATCTGTGGCTGTTCTTGAGCAACAATGGCAAAGACACTATGCCCTGCAAAGCCTGCAACATTTACTACCAATTCCTTTACATGAAAAATGTGGAGATCCCTGCTCTAGATTACCCAAGCCAGTGCACTTAACCCCATGTTTCCCTCTGCTCCCAAAGTGCCTTTTTATTTTTTCATTTTATTTTTAAAAAGATTTTTATTTATTTATTTGAGAGAGAAAGCACAGAGGGAGAGGGACAAGCAGACTCCCCACTGAGCAGGGAACGTGCTGCAAGGGCTCCATCCCAGGACTCTCGATCAAGACCAGAGCGGAAGGAAGACGCTTAACCTACTGAGCCACCCAGGTACCCGTTTTTTAGGGTACCTAAACAGGAAAGAGAACCTAAAATATCGGAAGCAGTGACCGTCACTGGAGAACGGCATCTGCTGTTAAGGGCCCCAGAATGTTAACAACAAACTTTTCTTCCTTTATCCTTTCTTTTGTCTCCAAATGTGAAATTTTTAAATTCTAAATTTAAAATGGTCCAAAAAACCTTCCTTGCCTTATCAGCTTTAACAAAACTTCCTATAAATAAACTTATCTAAAGGGGCGCCTGGGTGGCTCCGTGGGTTAAAGCCTCTGCCTTCGGCTCAGGTCATGATCTCAGGGTCCTGGGATCGAGCCCCGCATCGGGCTCTCTGCTAAGCAGGGAGCCTGCTTCCTCCTCTCTCTCTGCCTGCCTCTCTGCCTACTTGTGATCTGTCTCTGTCAAAGAAATAAATAAAATTAAAAAAAAAAAAACCCTAAATTTCTAGGGTAATTTCCAAAATAATGAAGAAATGGAATACAGCGTTTTAGGAGACATACATCCCCCCGCCCCGGTATTGTTATTTCCAAAGCTGCAAGTTGAGTAAGTCGTGAATGTAAGAGGCTATCATTTTGATAGTAATATCCATACTCTGGGGGCACCTGGGTGGCTCAGTGGGTTAAAGCCTCTACCTTCAGCTCAGGTGATGATCTCAGGGTCCTGGGATCCAGATTTCATGTTTGGGAGACCATAGTTTGTCTCTTTTTGCAGGCTATTGCATTACTTGCTACTGGATTGATCCCATGTGATACAAACCTTATATCTGAAACTAGTGTCCTTATTTTCCATTAAGAACTTCTCCAAAGTTCAGGGAAATAAAAGGATTTGTCTAAGGTGTGTGCATCAAACCAAGTTTGCCAGTGACGTCCCTTGTTCCACTACCCTCGGCGCTAACATATAAACTCTTGGCGTTTGGGGCTCAGTTTATCTATGTTAAAATTCTGTAACCGAAGGAGAATGGACCCTAAGGGCAACTGGGTTATTTCTTCTTCTCTCCTACCAGAACCGGTGTTTAGTTTGGGCAGCAATGCACCCAGCTCTAACGGATGAAGGGTATTTGGTTTAAGCGAATCATAAATCTTCTCCTTTGTGGGAAGTTTAACCCCCTCCATCATTCGATTCCAAGCTGGGTCTGGGTGGTGCGTGAGAGTCTGCATTTCTATCAAGCTCTCGGGTGAAGCCGATGCTTTTATTCCATAGAACACACTTGGACTAACATTATTCTATACCAGAGGTTGAAAAACATGTTCTTTTCTTATTTTTTTTTTTAAGATTTTTATTTATTTATTTGACAGACAGAGATCACAGGGAGCATGATGGGGGGCTCTATCCCAGGACCTTAGGATCATGACCTGAGCCGAAGGCAGAGCCTTTAACCCACTGAGCCACCTGGTGCCCCTGAAAAACACTTTCTATAAAGGGCCAGATAACAAATAATTTAGCTTTTGTGGGCCACGCAGTTCCTGTGGCAATCAATTACTCAAGTTGCTATTTCAGTGGCATGGAAGAAGCCACAGAAAACACATAGATAAGTGGGCGGGACGGTACTCTAATAAAACTTTATTTACAAAACCAGGTGGAGGGCCAGATTTAACCTGTGGGCCATAGTCTGCTGATGCCTGGTGTAGGCTAATCATGGTTCATCTCCTGGTCCTGGACCTATCTTCTCTGGATGAACTACTGACTAAAAGCTGAACCAGTAGGGATTCTGGTAGCCAGGCAGGCCCGGGTAGGGGATGGGGTACCAGGCAAACTGTTGTAATCTAAGCCAGGTCGACATGGAACCATTCTTAGGTTAATTATGGCAGATGTAGGCACTCCCCCAAAGCCTAGCTATAACTTATCATAATCTGCCCAAATTTCTGCTCTTATAGGCAAACATTCATTAGCAAAGCAGGCACAAAACAGCTTATAAAGCCTATTCTGGAAGCTTGATATTCTTTCTGGGGCTCTGGTCACACCCTGAGTGAAAGGTTCATTCACAGCAGGTGTAACAATATTTCCAAAAGCGGGATTCCATGCTTTCTGGTCGGCATGACGTGGTCAGAAATCCTAACAAGTGGCTGGACATGGGACCAGTCAGGGAAGGAGTGGCGAGGGGTGTAGGTCCAGGACGGATTGCTGTATCCTATAATGCAGTCTAGTCAACTCCCATGTCTTGAATACCTTTAATTTTACCAAGGCAAACCCGTTTCTAAGGTCGTCAGGCTAGTTCTCATCCGCCACCAGTCTCACTAGTAAAACCCCCATTTCTGAATTGCAAGAAGCATGTGTCATAGCTGTTGCCGGAGTGTGGTCCTTCCTGCGGTGTGTTGGTTGGCTAGCTCTCCCCCAACAGTGCATTCTCCATCGCCCGTTAGCTAACCACCTCCTGCTGAGTTTCCACTAACTGAACTGCGCGCGGACGGCTTCTCGCACTGATCATATTGAAGTATTTTCAAGGACAGACTCTGTAATGAGAGGTAATCACCTGTGTCTGCTCCAGGGTGTTTGCACGAAGTGAGATGATATATTTAAAATTGTTTCGTTCGGTGAGCTGTCAGCCCTCTGACTTCCTGTGCTTAGGTAAGTTTCTAACTCCATGCGACAGAGGCACAGGCCGGGAAATGCGCACTGATGGAAAAGAAAACGTATCCTAGGCCCTGCTCTCAGCGAACCTGGGTGTTGTCTCCTAGCTGTGTGAACCCGGGTAAGTACTAATGCTCTCCAGCTACGCCGCCCCCAGGGAGACTAGGGCGCTCCTGGTTTTGCTCTCTGGAGGCAAAAAAACCTCGAGGCATCTGCAAAATGGGCACAGTGGAGCTCGTGGCAAGTAAGGAGCCCAGCATCCATGCATCGTGAGATCTCAGTAAATTATCTGCTGTGACGCGCATTCTGATTTTCAGGCAAGATCCGGAGCTGACGTCCTTTTTCCTAAAAGACCGAGGGGGAGCCCGGGAGAGCAGTATCCCCGGGCAGCACGGCCCACACTGATGGTAATATTCCCGGCGTCTGGGTGAATCTTTTTTTTTTTTTTTAAGATTTTATTTATTTATTTGACAGAGAGAGATCACAGTAGACAGAGAGGCAGGCAGAGAGAGAGAGAGAGAGAGAGAGAGAGAGAGGAGGAAGCAGGCTCCCTGCTGAGCAGAGAGCCCGATGCGGGACTCCATTCCAGGACCCTGGGATCATGACCTGAGCCGAAGGCAGCGGCTTAACCCACTGAGCCACCCAGGTGCCCCTGGGTGAATCTCTTTTTTTTTTTTTTTTTTTAAGATTTTATTTATTTATCTGACAGAGAGAGATCACAAGTAGGCAGAGAGGCAGGCAGAGAGAGAGGAGGAAGCTGGCTCCCTGCTGAGCCACCCAGGTGCCCCAAATCTTTGATCTTAGGCTTCTCTAGGAAGTTAAGAACACCCATCAGAGGTTCAATTTTTATACTTAGATGAGAACATTGGAAAACTATGTAACTGTGGTCTTTGGACAGTGGAGACTGACTTAAATTGACTTGCTCTTCTGTGTCCAGCAGAGAAAGTTCTGAGATGAGGTGTCCTTACTAGGTATAGCATGTCTATCCCTTTTTATAATTCATCCACCACCTGAACTACTTCCTAAATCTGGAGAGTAACTCTTCTTGGAGAGCCCGCCTTTCACCGCAGAAATGGAAAATGGAGAAAATTGATTTTCAGTGCCCCTTGCAGCGAAGGTGTGGACCTTGGCCGGACTAGCCAATCAGAGGCAACTGCCCCAGACTCTGGCTTGGAACCTACTCATGCACCAGCAGGAGGGACTCTGTGGGGTCCACTCGAGCGACATGCGATGCTAGCGTCCTGTGACCACTGGTGGCCCTGACTGTGGTTCTAATAGCAGAACCCCACATCCAGAACCAGTGTTGGTATTAGGTCCGGTGTGGACAGCAGGGTTCCCACCAGGCAGACTTTTTCTGTCAAGGGCCAGATTGCTTTGTTAGGCTTTGCTAGGCAAGAGGCAGCTACCAAGGTGATTACACAGATACTTACACAAGCATTTAAGAAGGTAAAACCATGATACCTGGGTGGCTCAATGGGTTGAGCCTCTGCCTTTAGCTCAGGTCATGATCTCAGGGTTCTGGGATCGAGCCCCGAATTGGGCTCTCCGCTCAGTGGGGAGCCTGCTTCTCTGCCTACTTGTGATCTCTTTCTCTGTGTCAAATGAATAAATGAAATCTTTAAATAAATAAATAAATAAAAAGGTAAAACTATCTGTAGCTCGCGGGCCCTTAGAATAACATGGCAGTGTGGTTCAGCCCATGCCGGTAGTTTGCTGGTCCCTGGTCTGGAGCCCTGGGGTGACATTGGTGCTGTTTTTCACAAGACCATCTCAGTGTGACTCTGGATGTCATTCTGGGCTGCATCGTTTCTCCCTCAGAATCTGCGGGAGGAGCCAACCTTGTATCAAGCCTGGCCAAGAGACCAAACACTCTTTCCCGTCTTACCCCCCTCCCCATTCTTGCACCTGTTAAGGTGTGTTTTCCAGGGACTGTATGATGTGTGAAATTCAATGACCCCGAGAGACACTTTGTAGAAAGCTGAACACTAAAGGCATAAGAACGTAAAACCAAAAGCCCAAACCGAAGTGATCTACTCACTAACTCACTCAACTTGGGGGGGGGGGGGGGGGGTTATTTTTCATATTTTTTAATGGATTAAAAAAACGAACATTTCAAAAATTTCTCAGACGTAATTTTGAGTAGGTAAATATAGACAGGTCTAACTTTGATAAATAAAAGCTCTTTGGGGTCATCAGTAATTAAAAAAAATATTTTTTAACTTCTTTTTTTTTAAAGTAGGCTCCACGCCCAATGTGGGGCTGGAACTCAGGACCCCGAGATCAAGAATCACACACTCCACTGACTGAGCCGACCAGGCACTTCTCATTAGTAATTTTGAAGGGTGTTCAGGGGTCCTGAGACCAAAACATTTGAGAACTGTTGGCTTTGGGCAACATCATGCCTCTTTTCCTGGAGATTTTACTGGAGGGAGACTATTTCCTCTTATTTCTCACAAAGCAAGAAAAAAAAATTATGGTTAAGAGTGCAGGCTTGGGATTCTGAAAGGTTGAGTATAAAACTTGACTCCAGAATATGCAAAATAGGAGATTTGAGATCAGGGATTTAAACTCCTGGAGGCTCAGTTTCCTTATCTGTGAAATGGGGATCATGAGACCCACCTTTTAGGGGAGTTATAAAGATTAAAGCAATCCTCACTGACTGGGAAACCTGTTCTATGGAAGGAAGCGGTAGACCAGACCAGCACCTCGGAGACTTGAAGGTACACACGGATTGCCTGCAGATCTTGCTAAATGCACATTGTATTTCCTTTTATTATCTATCACAATCAGATTGGACATTTATTAGTTGATGAGTTGGTTGTCTCCTGCCCTCCAATGCAAGCACTGTGAAGAGTTAGTCATGTCTGTCTTGATCAGGGCTCATAAACTGCAGTGTGTGGGTTGAATTTGGCCTCTTGTTCCTTTTTGTAAATAAAGTTTTATTGGAACACAAACATGTTCATTCTTTCACGTATTGTCCACGGCTGCTTCTGGTCTACCGCAGCAGAGTTCAGTTGTGATAGAGATCAAATAGTCCACAAAATGAGGATATTGACCCTTTTTGGAAAACACGTGCTGACCTTGCTGGGGTTATCGCTCAGCTGCCCTGGTGCAGAGTCGGGCCACAGTGGGTGCCCAGCAGATACTTCCTGAGCATTTCTCAAGTACATTTTGATAGGTGTTGTCCCATTTAACCCTCCTTACCACTCCCTAAAGAAGATGCATTCAGGATCCACGAACCGGGAATTCCAAAAGACATCCTTTTAAAAAATACTTTGGCAGCAAAATGATCTGATAAGATTTGAATGATGTGAGGGTCTTAATTGTCTGTCTTTATCTCATGAATCCAACTGTCCTATGTTTCTCTGCAGGCACACGGATGAGGCCGATTCCGGGGTGCTGTCCCGGGGCCCCGCTGAAGATCCTGTGCAACACAGCAGAAGCACCAGATCACGTTTTTTAAAAATCTGAGCATTCTGAATTCCTAACCTTATCCGGGTCTAAGGATTTGGGTAAGAGATTTGCACATGTATTTTTCCTTCCTTTGCAGCTGTGGAATATGGAGACTAGGAGACTAAGTCGGATGAGTGCCCGGCAGAGCACGGCTTTGAATCCAGGAATCTGATCCCTGGGGAGGCTCTTTTAAAAGAGGGGCTGGTGCTTGTTGCGTGGATGAATGAAGGAGTAAATGAAGCTGAGTGGGCCTGGTTCCATCCCCTGGGCTGGTTTCCTTGCTGCCCGGTGAGATCCCTGCCTCTCCTGGGCGGAACATCTTTGCTGCTGCTGTAAATGTGCATGCAAAACACACGTGCACGCACACACTCACACACGCACAGATACATGCAACTCAGAGAGGAGCTGTACACTATTATATTTCCTGGAGCCTTATGGCTGCCCGTTGTTTTCAGCAATCTCATCTTTATGAATCAGGTGACAAAACCCACTAGTAACCAGGCTGGGGAAAGAAAACAGATGCTTTTCCAGGCAGGCGGGGTAGAGCTCAGCAGTTTGTCATTGTGGTTAAACCTCTGGCTCGATCAGGGCACAGCACCTTGTAAAAATTATTACTGTTTTCTGGCTCAGGGGGCTGCGCTAAGTCCCAAGAACGCGAAGGCACGGCGAACAGGAAAAGTATAATTTGTCTGTTGGGTACTCAGACTGGAATAGGGCAGCGGAGTATAGTAAGGCTGTTTCCAAAGCATGAAAGCATTATTTCCTCCAGGCAAGAGAGGAAGTGAGCCTTCTCTCGTGGGCTTGAAAGCTTCCTTGACAAGATGTCAAGAGGCCTCGAGAAGGCAGTGGAAAATTAACGTGGTTCTAAGCGAGCAAGAGTGTCTTCAGAAAGGCTTGGAGGCGTGAGATGGGCTCCGCAGGTTCACAAAGGATGATGTTTAAAAACACAGTTGTCGGGGCGCCTGGGTGGCTCAGTGGGTTAAGCCGCTGCCTTGGGCTCAGGTCATGATCTCGGGGTCCTGGGATCGAGTCCCGCATCAGGCTCTCTGCTCAGCGGGGAGCCTGCTTCCCTCTCTCTCTCTCTGCCTGCCTCTCCGACTACTTGTGATTTCTCTCTGTCAAATAAATAAATAAAATCTTTAAAAAATAAAATAAAACACAGTTGTAGACAGGTGACGACTCTATGGTGTCCAAAAAAAAAAAAAAAAAAGAAAGAAAGAAAGAAAAGAAAAGGCATGAATCTCTGTGTGTGTGTGTGTGTGTGTAAAATATAGACATTTGTATTTGTGTAAAAATATAGAAAAAAAGTAAGGAGGATACGTTCACCATTAACACAGGAAGTAGAGGAGAAACACGCGGGGCTGGGGCAGTGACACATGACATACAGAGAGAGCTGGGCCACTTTCCATTTTCAGTCACAGATGCGGCAGCATTCTGCCTATGCTTGTATCATCTAAACAAGGCAAAACCCAAATAAAATTAACTTGCAGAAGCAAACCCCTGCCCCCCGCAAGGAATCAGCTTTATAATAAACAGAAAGCTCCTTTCCTTCTAACGACGAGGACACCACGGGCACAAAGGCTTCCTGGCTTGGGCATTCCTTAGTTAAATCACGTTTGGAACCCTGACAGAACTTCACCTTGTCCCCAAACGGTGGATTTCTTACAACGGTTATTGAAACTTCGCTGTTGAACAAAAGGGAAATGAATGCCGCCCCCTCTTCTCTCTCATACTCTGCTTAAAGTTATTAAGCTTCTTCTTCTTCTTCTTTTTTTTTTTTTTTGAGAAATAGGAAACATCCCAAATGGTGTTTTTTTAAATTTATCTTTCAAAATACACATCCCACTAGCTTAAGGTATCAAATGAAACCCTTGACTATTAAAAAGAAAATCACATCTCTTTCTTCGGAGACGAAGACAGGGATGCGACAGATCTGAGAGAGTCCTTTAGGTCGGGCACAAAATAGTCGATCTTTTGTTTTTGTTTTTTCAAAATATTTTATTTATTTGAGAGAGAGAGAGACGGAGAGCACAAGCAGGGAGAAGCAGGCTCCCCGCCAAGCAGAGAGCCTGACACGGGGACCCGATCCCACGATCGGATCCCTGGACCCGATTCCAGGACCCTGGAGATCATGGCCTGAGCCAAAGGCAGACAGATACAAAACTAAGTGAGCCACTCAGGCACCCCAGGCCTTTTGTCAGTCTAGTGTAAAGCAACCTGATTGCTTTCTTACTTTGAGATTATCTTTTAGTAGACGTTTCATTGGATTGTTACTTTTGTTGAATTTATTCCTTATCAGTCTGTTAGAGAGGAGATGGGAGGTGTGTCCGGAGCCTGGGGATGGAGAGGATGGAGGTGCGGAGGAATACTGCCATCTCTGTTTGCACAGACACCAGGAATTCAACAAAATGTGGCTGCTGGCGAAGCGCAGGCTTAGCAGCTTTTCCAGCTACAAGTCCGAGAGCTGGAGAGAGGCAGGTTTAATTACTGGACATTTCATCGTAGCGCCCAAACAGTAAACGACCAGCATGGGTGCATCTTGATTAGGATTTGTGGGGATGACACATTATTTTTTCAAGGTGAGGATTTATAACTTTACTGGAGAAACCACTGGTTGGTATAAGTTTGTCACTCTCCCCGAGACGGTCAGATTTACAGCATAGTCCTAGAAAAGTTTCTTCGTACCCCCTCCCCCCTTTCTGGAATCTGTGTCTATCAAAGGAGAGTCTTAGAAGAAATCTTGTCTTTATTCATGAGATAAAGAATAGGTCCTTTGACATGATCCCAATGCTAGATTGTGTTGTTGTCCTTTTCCAAGCATTATTATCATAATATTTTTTATTAGATCCTCATAGCAACCTAGAGGCGGACAGAAGCAGCAATCTTCATGTTACGGAGGAGGAGCGAGGAGCATACAGGTTAACCCGCGCATGGAAACAATTAGCTAGGGAGCAGTTAGGATTCCCAGTCTCTTTTGCCCAATGCTTTCAGTGAAGGCAGGCATAGTTTTTATCAGGTTTTAATGTGGGTGGAGTTCAAGGCATCTCTGGGGTTCCTCTTATGCTAAAGGTTGTGGAAAAATCCCTAGAGCACAATAAAATCCAAAGAAGAGGTTTACTTAAGCATGATTCACCCTAAAATACTACTTCAGACTTTGGGGAAGGGACTCATTCCACCTTTGTCATCAGGGACACACCAAGGAGCGTTCGCAAGCCCCACCGGCAACTTGTCTATTTATACCTTGTTTATTACCGCGGTGACTGTACAACGCTTGATCTTTGAGGACCACACGAGATTGCCGTGAGTGGGTGGGGACAGGATTCTGCAAGACAGAGTTAATAATCCTAGACAATCGCAGGCTCTCTTTTACTCAAGGGGTGTGTCCCTTCGTTTACAGAAAGGAAGACTGAATCACAGAATGGAAAACAAGATGACACAGCGGGTCTGGAGCAGAGCAGTAACAAAAGAGTGGGATTTCCCTGCTTCGCCTTTACACAGCATTGTCTGAAAGGTAGACTTTGATCCCAAACTTGGGTCCTTTTGCATTTACAACAGTGACTCAAAAGGCAGGAGCTGAAGGTCTCCTGGGATGATCTGCATGGTTTTTCCCTTAAGAGAAAACAAGTAAAAGCGACCCAGTTCTAATGCGCAATGTGCAAGTCAGAAATTTAGGGAGGGAGGAAGGGAGGGCCCATAGGCTTCACGTATGTACAAAAATAACGCAAAATCAACGAGGATAACATTTATAGTGAAGAATAATCATGGCTGGGGCACCTGGTGGCCCGGTGGGTTAAAGCCTCTGCCTTCAACTCCAGGTCATAATCCCAGAGTCCTGGGATGGAGCCCCGCATCAGGCTCTCTGCTCAGCAGGGAGCCTGCTTCCTCCCCTCTCTCTCTGCCTGCCTCTGCCTCTCTGCCTACTTGTAATCTCTGCCTGTCAAATAAAATAAATAAAATCTTTAAAAAAAAAAAAAAGAATAATTATGGCTTACGGATGGCTGTGTGTCCGGTGCTGTTTCTGGTGCTTCGCAAGGACTATCTCATTAAATGCTCACATCAACCGGATAAGGTGGATGCTAGGGGCCTGGTGATGAAGAAAAACCTCAGTCCTGGCCTCATCTTTGCCTCGGAGATATTTAGGAACATATGTTTTGGCATCTATGACTCCATTTTAGTTGGCCAGGCCCAAACCAGTCCATCTGGTATCTTTGTGCTCATTAGAAAAAGGTGCTCCTGGGCACCTGGGTGGCTCAGTGGGTTAAAGCCTTTGCCTTTGGCTTGGGCCATGATCCCAGGGTCCTGGGATGGAGCCCCCGCATCAGGCTCTCTGCTCAGCAGGGAGTCTCCTCCTCCCACCACCCCCCTGCCTCTCTGCCTAATTGTGATCTGTCGAATAAATAAATAAAATCTTAAAAAAAAAAAAAAAAGGTGCTCCCTCCAGGCAGGTGCTGCATCTTTGAGTTGAAGGCTGGATGGGACGTCTTTGGGGGGGGCGGGGAGCACCCCCCGCATGGCATGTGGAGGAACTCAGCGGAAACTCACCTTTCTGCGCTAGGTGTCCTTGTGTAGGGCCAAGCCTCATGCTCGCGGTAGGGCCCTGACTCCTGCACACACTAGTTTTGAGACTATGAGCAGCCTCCTCAGTGTCTTGGAATCTGTTTCTTCATTTAAAAATCCAGATGAAAAAAAAATCAGGATGATGCTGGGGCATCTGGGTAGCTCAGTCAGTTAGGCGTCTGCCTTGGGCTCCGGTCATGATCTCAGGGCCCTGAGAGTGAGTCCTACGGGCTAGCCCTGCTCAGCGGGGAGCCCGCTTCTCTCCCTCCCTTTCCCTGCTTGTGCTCTCTCTGTCAAATAAGTTTTAAAAAATCTTTAAAAAAATAATAAAAACCAGAATGATGCTGTTATCCTCAGACAGAGGCTAGTGGTGAGGATTCACAGTGAATTTCCCTGGCATATCAGAAGCACTCAGCAGGCAGAATCAAACAGGAGATAGTTCAATTTCACCTCCCATTGGATCATAAACTCCTTGGAAGCAGGAGGCAGACGTTTAGAGACTCATTTTGAAATATGGTGGGCAGGACATTTCACAGGAAAGCCACTGTGTTTTATAAGAAATAGATCGTGTCTTCAGTTCTTACCACCAAAGGTGTTGGTGCTTGAATCACGTGTACAATTAAGCTGTCTTCTCAGTGGACTGTCTTCCTGGGATTGCTGTCTTGAATGACTCTAAATTTAGGAACTGCCTTCAGAATGCCTTTCAGGGAGTTCGAACGGACTCACAGATTTTATGTGTGATATATGCGTGAGTGTGTGGGATCTGATGGCCCATATGTGCCTCCCAGAGCTGATCCTTAAAAGCTGTGTGACTTTGGACACGTTCCTTAGCCACGCTCTGTGTGAGCTTCCTCTTCAGTGAATGGGGATAATAATGGTCTTTTCAGAGACGTGTGAAGTAAGTGAGAAAAATTCATATGAGATGTGTCAAATCATCCATGGCAGAATACTAAGGGCTCATAAAATGTTAGCTGGCAGGGCACCTGGCTGGCTCAGTTGGAAGAGCATGTGACTTTTGATCTGGGGGCCATGAGTTCGAGCCCCATGCCGGGTGTAGAGATGACTTAAAAAAATTAAAATGTTAGCTGGCTTAAGTGATGGTGGTTATTAAATAGAATGTAGATCGAAGGCAGCACAGGCATTTTTTGATTTTTCTTAAATTCTCTGAAATTCAACCTCAGGAAACCTTCTCAATAAATGCACACTGTGGACAACTGTGTTGTCTTGCCCGCCATCTTAGAGGATGCAATAGGTTTCCTCAGCCACTCACTGATTATAAAGGTTAGTTCCAGACTCGCATGTGAGTTTCTGTTACGAGGAAAAAGATCAAGGGCAGAGGGTCAGCGGGCATCTTCCATCACTTAATTGCCAGGACCAGGGTTCCTGGAGGCTCAGAAGTCATGGATGGACACTCCTTATTTTTCTCTTAGCTTTCGGCTCTGGCTTTTCTTCTCTGTGGATGGGTCAAATGCCAAAGTCTCATCTGAATTTGGAAGGTTGTTGAACTTGGAAGTTTGTTGAAAGCCAGCAAAGGACTTTCTCTCTCTCTCTCTCTGCTTATTTGGTAAGTTAATGCATGAATCCTGCAGCTCTACTCTATACTCTTGTATGTTGAGAAGGACATTTCCCCCTGAGCTGTGCTGAGTGGACTGGATTAGATTATGAGTTTGCCTCATATGAACGCCCAGGCTCCTCCATGTACCAGACTCCCCTGGTTTTCTTTTCTTTTTTTTTTTTTTAAAGATTTTATTTATTTATTTGACAGAGAGAGAGAGATCACAAGGAGGCAGAGAGGCAGGCAGAGAGAGAGAGGAGGAAGCAGGCTCCCCGCTGAGCAGAGAGCCCGACGCAGTACTCCATCCCAGGACCTGGAGATCATGACCTGAGCGAAAGGCAGAGGCTCAACCCACTGAGCCACCCAGGCGCCCTTCCCCTGGTTTTCTAACCGCAAGCTCTGTGGGTTGTGTGTGGCAAGGGCTATCAAATGATGAGTCAACCAATAGGATTGTTTTTCCCTTCACGTAATAAAAAGTCCTCGATTCCAGGCAGCAACCAAGGGCTTAAACTCCTTCTGTCTTCCTGGTCTACCATCATCTCCATGATCCTGTGATGGCTGCTCCATCGCAAGAATGGGGACATAGGGGGCGCCTGGGTGGCTCAGTGGGTTAAAGCTTCTGCACTTGGCTCAGGTTGTGATCCCAGGGTCCTGGGATGGAGCCCCGCATCAGGCTCTCTGTTCAGCAAGAAGCCTGTTTCCTCCTCTCTCTCTCTGCCTGCCGCTCTGCCTACTTGTGATTTCTGTCTGTCAAATTAATAAATTAAATCTTTAAACAAACAAACAAACAAAAGAGTGGGGACATAGTCCACCTGAAAAGAAGAGGAGGAGGTAACAGACAGGCATGCTAGCAGAGGGCATTAGGGATATTGAGTTTTGTTTTGTTTTTTAGTTGGGCTTAATGGCATCTTGAATAATTCTAGAATTCTATTAATAAGAAAGAAGGGAAAGGATATTTGTCAAACAACTAGCAATGTCTACCAATTGCCACCTGACTATTCCCCTCTCCCTAACAGGTATCTTTCCTCTTTAGGGGCCATATGCTTCAGAGGACACTCATATCAGCTCCAGGAGGTGGGCTCGAATTGGCTTAAACTATTTGGAATGATCCATTTCCTCTTAGCAATGACTAATTTAGGTCTTGATGTCGGACATCCCTTTGGGCAATGAGATTTGAAGGAAAGGGTACCAAGGAATTTAGGGGGAAAAGTTCTTTCTTCCTAAAGAGAGACTTAAGACACCGAAGAGCTCTTTTTCGGCCACTGGATGTAGTTGTGTGAGCATGTGATGGCTGGACCCCGGCAATGGTACTACACACGTGAAGGGAGCTGAGGTGGTAGGACAGGGCCGTGTGCTGGGGTTGACATAACGCAAAGATGGTAAAAAACCATGTCATTCGGGAGGCCACTGAGCTGCCGAATTAGCTGAAACTTTTCTTTCAGACTTTTTTTTTTTTTTTTTTTTTTTTAAATGTGAGATGATAACATGCCTTATTATTTAGCTACTGTGGGCTGGGTTTTCTGCTACTTGCACCCTACGGGATTTTAACCAATACTTTTGTCTGTGACCGTCAGTAGAACGGGTCAATATTGTTTTGAGTGAATGTACCTTTCAACACTAGAAATAACCATCTCTGACTTCATCTCCTCTGGCTCCCTCCTCACTCGCCCAGGAGCACTGTTGCTGTAGGCACCCGCCTTGTGCTACTGCCTCTGCGCCGATGCTTTCCTCCCAGTGAGCCATTTAGGTGCACCCACCACTTGACTCTGTCTCTACTCAAACATCAGCTCATCAGAGAGGCTTCTCTTACTCCGCATCTAAAGCACAGCTCGTCCCCCCCACCCCACCACGTCCTCCCGCTGCTTTTCTTCTTGCCTGCCTGCCTTCCTTCTTTCCTTCTTTTTAGATTTTAATTTATTAGAGAGAGAAAGAGAGAGAATAAGCACAAGTGGGGGTAGAGGCAGAGAGATGGGGGAAGCAGGCTCCGTGCTGAGCAGAGAGCGTGATGCGGGGCTCGATCCTGGGATCAGAACCCTGGGATCATGACCTGAGCCAAAGGCAGATGCTTAACTGACTGAGCCACCCAGACACCCCCTTACTTCTTTATTTTTAAATTTTTATTAATTTTTTTTTTTTTAAGAATCTCTACACCCAGGGTGGGGCTCAAACCCTCAACCCCGAGATCGAGTGTCGGATGCCCCATTGACTGAGCCAGCCAGACACCCCTCTTTACTTCTTGACTGCGTCACTGTAGCATGTAAGGCCATGAGAGCAAAAGCATTTTTGCTCTTGTCGACCCCTGGAGCCAGTTCCTCTTGCAGCATCTGGTACACAGTGGTTGCACGCGTGCACTCTCTCTCTCTCTCTCCATATAATGAATATATGGATTCTGGTGATCCAGTGCCGAAGTTGGCTCAAGAGCACCTGACTTTGAACTCTGGCCTGCCCCTTACTAGCTGTGTGGACCTGCTCAAGGCTTTCATGGAGCCTCCACTTCTGCATCAGTCAAGAATTTTCCCCCAAATCTATCTCGGGGCACCTGGCTGGCTCAGTCAGAGAAGACCTGCGACCCTTGATCGCCAGGTTGTGAGTTCGAGCCCCACGCTGGGTGTCGTGATTACTTAAAAATAAAAATCTTTAAAAAAACAAACCTGATCTCATCTACTTGTTAGGGACAAGCTGTAATGAACATGCAGCTCTGAGGGTGTCGTGGGGGGCCTGCACCTCAGTGGGGCAGCGGGATTGGGCTCTCCTTAAAGGCGGTGGCCTTGCCCCCAGGAGCCACTGGCCTTGCTTTTCCCAAGGTGACTGGACGTGAGACCTGAAATATTTCATCAGGCAAAATGTGGGAGAATTGTGAAAAATGTAAAAAAACCAAATGTCTCAGAACCGCTGTCTGCCCAGGTCAGTGGTAAGAAAGTGAGAACATTCTGCATAAACAGATGTTATTAAAGACGGTGTGTGCCCGCGCGTGGGGTCACGGGCCATCTGCCACTGCAAATCCTCCCACATTCCTCCGAAGAAAGGCATTATTTCTCCTCCTTCCCAAGGCCCACTGGCATAAATACTGCTAACAGCAATAGTGGGAAAGGATTATCCCACTTTGCTATTTTTGGTTTCCCCTTGAAGTCTTACGCTTCACATCTTAAGTTTGTTTTCAAAGTTCCCTTCCAACTCAAATAAACCCAGGTTCAGAAACGAAAGGATGCAGGTTACTACTTTCCGATTCTCCAGGGAGCAGCAGCGAAGCCAGCTTCCCGAGGAACGTTGGGCGAGAGCGCTGGCTGCGTGCGGTTAGCTTCTCCAGGGCAGGAGCCCTCGCCTGACACAGTGGCTCGGCGTTCTCCCACTTCTCAAGATGACCCATTAAATCATCACCTTCCAGGACTTTCTACTCAGAATCTGTAAAACCTTTCTGTTTAGATTATCCCAGGCCCCGCTGGAAGTCTCACCGCCATACTTGGTGAAAGAAAATACACCATTTTGCTTCATTTCATTCAGCAAATAGTTACAGGGTACCTACTGCATGCCAGGTACCGCGTCCCAGGGTCCCAGCTCTTGTGACACTTATTTTCGGGTAGGAAGGCTAATAAAGCTCTTCACAAGGAAAAAAAAAAATCTATAAATCAATACTGAACTGAAGAGAATACTGTTATATTCATTATAATTACAATTACTAAAATAATTGTATTTATTGATACATGAAACCTCGATGTAATACGGATTACATGGCAGACGGGATCCTAAACTCTGCATGGATCAACTCACCTTTAAGCTTCCTTATTTTACAAATAAAGAAACAAACAAACAAAAAATCAAAAAATCAAAGTGTTAAGTATCTTTTAAAAGTTCTAGAGGCAGTTAAGTGGCCAGCGGGACTTGAAGGTCAGCCTGAATCCAGCCATATGAATTTTAGAGTGCGTTCCCGAGGATCTGTAGGAGCAAGTGGCAAGTGGCCAAGATGAAGACAGGACCTGCCATGTGCCACAAGGAAGGTCGGCTGCGCGATGGTGGGGAGTGTGACTGGTGGGTGCGCAGGGGACCGGCGCAGACCTGAGGGATAAGAAGGGGTCAGCGGTCTGACGAAAGCTCTGCAGGGGAGAGATGCGGTAGCAGGTGCACACACCTGAGCAGAAGGAAGGCGAGGAGCACATTTCAGGGGCGGGGACGAGGCCCACGTGACCAGGGGGTGTGGTCAAGGCAAGCCTTGTTGGTGGGGACGCGGGGGGGGGGGGAAAGGTCACAACACCGGAGCAAGGGGGGGGGGGGGGGGGAGGTGTGACCAGGTAGGCAAGGGGCTCTGATTCAAATACTATTCAAGAAATTTGCTCAATAACTCGCCTTGCTCAGGTGTTGTGACCTTTCCTGGTGGCTGGCGTTCGTCACAGAGCACAAGGAGACTCAGAAAACTTGTTTCGCATCATCCCTTGTGGTTGAAAACCTTTTCCGCATGTTTGAATCTTGCCTTTCTGAGTAAGTATCTGAGCATCACCGAGTCCCTCTGGAGTGTCTGTTGGTCTGACCTGGGCTGTCGCACTGGACCCAGTGACCTAAGTTTAGCTCCAATGGAGCCACACTTACACTAACCTCAAGACTTCCCTTGAAGGGGTATTTCCTTGGTTGTGGTTTGAAAACAAAATCTGAATATTACGTTATTTTCCTGCAGTTTGCATGATTTCTAAAAATGGGGCACAGGGGCCAAAAATAGGAGGAAAAGGAGGTGGGTTCTTGCAGTCACTTTCCAGTGAATTAAGATTTTACTGTCCTCTGTAAATGTCTCTGGAATGGGGAACTCTTTCTTTATGGACTTACGGCTCTGGCAGGTAGATGATAGACTTGCGTTCCAGAAAAATAAATAGCCTAGCTGGTGATCAATATTTTGTGATAAAAGATTGTGCTCTGACATTACTTGGAGTTGATGTAACTTGTTCGTAGTCTGAGTAGAACAACTGGAAAATGTTGGCTGTCGTGATGGCCCATTTTGATGGCTCCTCGGTGGGTCATACTTGGATATTTTCACAGAATGTTCATTAGGAAGAAAACGAAGAGTTCAGGCAGCCTGAGTCAGAATCCCCAAATTCCCAATTCCTTGATATGTGACCTTGGGAAAGTTACTTAACCTCTCTGAGCCTCAATTTCCTCATCCACAAAATGGATGTAAAAACACCACTTATTTTGCAGGGTTGTACTGGTTAAATTATGTAAAGCACTGGTTGTGTGACTGGCTCAGGCGGCAGAGCACAGAACTCTTGATCTTGGGGTGTTGAGTTCAAGCCCCAGGTTGGGCATAGAGCTTACTGAAACAAAAAAATAACCTGCTGGAAAGAAGTTAGTTTGGAGCGTGTGTAAGGTCTCAGTAAACATTTCTATGTGTTCTTTTTCCATCACACCCTTTCCAGCCCTTTCCAGTCTGTGGCTCTAGCTTGTGATCCGGAGCACATCTCAGCATGACCTCGGGAGGGAAGAGAGAGTTTTCATCAAGGTCCACAGTGTCCCAGAAGGAGAAGCTCTTGCAGAGAATTGGCCCCTTACCAAAGGGGCTTTACCCTATGGCAGGGTTTCCATGGACAGTCTGGGACAGATGATCCACTGTTGTGGGGTGTCCTGTGTGCTGGGGGGTGTTTAACAGCATCCCTGGTCCCTACCTACTAGATGCCCGTGGCATCCCCCGTCCCCACAATTATGACAACTGATAATGTCACCGGGCTTTGTTAAACGTCCCCTGGGGACAAACTGCATGGTATATTTTAGCTTTATTGTTTAAAGAAAAATCATTACATTACATACTCTTATTGTTGGGGAGAGAGATGAAAAGGGAAAAAGGCAGAAGGAAAGGCAGGAGGGAAGGAAGGAAAGCAGGAAGGAACTGTACACAGACGGACGAAACGAAACCAGAACAAATTAGAACAAAACCCTCCCATCAATCACTATAAAAGTTATAATACAACAATATCCTTAGAAACTAGTTTTCCTCTCCTTGAATTTATAGATCAAAAATCTTGGGACCCAACCATAGCACAGATACAAAGAGGAGAAATGATGGGCTTGAATCTCCGTGCCACCCCCAGTGAGCTGTGGGACAGCAGCCCAGGTGCTTCACACCCCGAAGCCTCAGTTTCTTCATCTGTAAATGGGAGTTATCGTAGTACCTAACTCAGCATAGTGCTCGAAACACTCCTTTATTGTGTCTCTTAAAATTTGCAAAAATAGGTCTAACACATGCCACTTAGGTGCTTTCCACAAATTAAGTCAAGTACTGATCATATAGCAATAGGAAACAACTATTGTTTTGTTCCCACTTTATAGATAACGAACCTTTACCCTGAAGCGTAGAGGGCACCCTAACCCTAACCCTAACCCTAACCCAGCGAGGAGGTGCAAAACCAGACAGAGACCAGGGCGGCTAACTCGCTCAACTCTGCTGCTCTCCTGCCATCCTGCTTCCTCAATATTACTCAGAATTTGAAAATCTTCCCTCCAGAACAGAAGAAGTCTCATTTTTCTCCATCTCCAGGATCCTCTTGACTTGGAATAATCAGGAATCTTAGGGCTTTCCTCCAAGGGCATTGCCAAGGTCAGTTGTTGTCACCTGTTGAAAACAGGCCATTCTGGAAATCCAAAGAAATATCCACCATTGAAAGACGCAGCAAGAGTTTGGAGATGGCTGTACTCTGTGATTTGCGGCCGTGTCTTTAATAACCTAATCCTGGAATGACATCGTGGCACTGCTGTGTACTCCGTAGATCACACAGAACAGTCCCCGGAAGACCGGAGGGGATCTCACAGGGATGTGGAGATCATGAGCTCGGGGTCCATCTCAGAGGCTGGTTGGCACACTAACATACATTGTAGAAAACCTTTAAAAAGTTTTTATTTTATTTATTTTTTATTTTTTTTAAGATTTTATTTATTTATTTGTCAGAGAGAGAGCGAGCACAGGCAGAGTGGCAGGCAGAGTCAGAGGGAGAGGCAGGCTCCCTGCGGGGCAAGGAGCCCGATGTGGGACTCGATCCCAGGACGCTGGGATCATGACCTGAGCCGAAGGCAGCTGCTTAACCAACTGAGCCACCCAGGCGTCCCTAAAAAGTTTTTATTTTAATTCCATTTAGTTAAAATACAGTATTACAGTAACCTTTTGTTTTAATTGGAGAATAATTGACACAATATTGTGTTAGTTTCTGGTGTATAACAGTGATTCAATACTCACATACATTATGAAATAATTACTCCAATAAGTCTAGTTACCATTTGTCACCATACAACTTGTTACAATCTTATGGACTATATTCCTTATGCTGTGTATTATATCCCCCACGTCTTACTTATTTTATACCTGAAAGATTGTATCTCTTAATCCCCCACCCACTCCCCTCTGGCAACGATCAGTTTGTTCTCTGTATCTATGAGTCTGTTTCTGTTTTGTTTGTTTATTTCTTTGTTGTGCCTTTTTATTTATTTTTGTATTTATTTATTATTTATTTTTTTTAAAGATTTTATTTATTTGACAGACAGGTCACAAGTAGGCAGAGAGGCAGGCAGAGAGAGAGGAGGAAGCAGGCTCCCCACTGAGCAGAAAGCCCGATGCGGGGCTCGATCCCAGGACGCTGGGATCATGACCTGAGCCGAAGGCAGAGGCTTTAACCCACTGAGCCACCCAGGCGCGCCTGTTGTGCCTTTTTAGATTCCACATAGAAGTGAAATCATATGGCACTTACCTTTGTTTAGACTTATTTGCTTAGCATAATAGCCTCTAGTTACATCTAGGTTGGCACAAATGACAAGATCTCATTCTTTTTTAAGGCTGACTAATATTCCATTGTATATATATGTCTATACACCACATCTTTTTTTTTTTTCCAAAGAGTTTGTTTATTTCTTTGACAGACAGAGATCACAGTAGGCAGAGAGAGGCAGGCAGAGAGTGGAGAGAGGGAGCAGGCTCCCTGCTGAGCAGAGAGACCGATGTGGGGCTCGATCCCAGGACCCTGAGATCATGACCTGAGCTGAAGGCAGAGGCTTAACCCACTGAGCCACCCAGACGCCCTTACACCACATCTTCTTTATCTATTCATTTATTGATGGACACTTGGGTGGTGCTCATATCTTGACTGTAATAATACTATAATGATTGTACGGATGCAAATGGCTTTTCAAATCAGTGTTTTCATTGTAGAAAGGGTTATTATTATTTTTTAAAAGATTTTATTTATTAGGGTTCCTGGGTGGCTCAGTTGGTTAGGTGTCTGCCTTCGGCTCAGGTCATGATCTCAGGGTCCTGGGATCAAGCCCCACATCGGGCTCCCTGCTCGGCGGGAAGCCTGCTTCTCCCTTTCCCACTCCCCCTGCTTGTGTTTCCTCTCTTACTGTGTCTCTCTCTGTCAAATAAATAAATAAAAATCTTTAAAAAAAAAAGATTAAAAAAAAGTTTTTATTTGTTTGTCAGAGAGAGAGAGACAGAGCACAAGCATGGGGAGTGTCATGCAGAGGGAGAGGGAGAAGCAAGCTCCCTGCCGAGCGGAGTGCTGGATGTAGGACTCCATCCCAGGACTCTGGCATCATGACCTGAGCTGAAGGGAGAAGCATAACCGACTGAGCCACCCAGGCGTCCTGAAAACTTAAAAAAAATTTTTTTTTTTAATTTATCCATTTGAGGGCTCCTGGGTGGCTCAGTGGGTTAAGCCACTGCCTTCGGCTCAGGTCATGATCTCAGGGTCCTGGGATGGAGTCCTGCATCGGGCTCTCTGCTCAGCAGGGAGCCTGCTTCCTCCTCTCTCTCTCTCTGCCTGCCTCTCTGCCTACTTGTGATCTCTCTCTGTCAAATAAAAAAAAAAAAAAAACTTAAAAAAAATAATTTATCCATTTGAGAGCGAGCAGGAGCTGGTGGGGGCAGCAGGGGCCTAGGGAGAGGGAGAGGACCAAGCAGACGCCGTGCTGAGCTGGGAGCCCAACCTGGGACTTGATCCCAGGGCCCTGAGATCATGACTGGAGCTAAAATCAGATGCTGAACTGACTGAGCCATTCAGGTGCCCCTTATTGTAGAAAACTTTTAGAAGAATATAGACATTGACTAGAAAGTCTGTTCTTATGAAAGATTCAGCCTCACATTGTAGATGATTAGTTCACTTGGAAAGAACTAATGCTCTTGGGAAATATTACAAACTCCTTTCATGTAAAAGATAAGAAACAGAACATACGAGGTCAGTCTCTATTTGAATTTCGATTTTAAAAAGTGAATTAGCTAGAAACCTCAAGTTTCGTGAACAGATATCAGATATGTGGTTCTAGAGTTTCGTATGTGTAATATAAGAACATGGTAAATGAATAAATATTAGTATACCCAAATCCTTTAAAAGTACATGTTTGGGGGCACCTGGGTGGCTCAGTTGGTTAAGCATCTGCCTTGGGCTCAGGTCATGATCCCAGGGTCCTGAGAGCAAGCCCCACCACACAGGCTCCCTGCTCAGTGGGGAGCTTGCTTCTTCTTCTTCCTCTGCCCCCTCCCCCTCTTTGTGCTCCATCTCAAAGAAATAAATAAAATCTTAAAAAAAAAAAGAGAGAGAAAAGTGCATTTTGGTCAACCTTTGAGATTCTTTTAGTGTGTCCAGAGTTAGAGATTTAGTGCCCCTGCTGATAGGATGACATAATTTTTTTTTTACACTTAATTTTTTATAAAGCAGTATTTGCTACAAGGCCTAACATGCTCTTGGCTCCTATGTGGTGATGTGATGTAATCTCACCCACCCACCACTCTATAGCTGTAGTAGGAGACTTTCTGATTCTCAAACACAGGCCTTTTCCTACCTCAGGACCTTTGCACCTGCCGTCCTTCTGCCTGGAAACTAGTCCTGCAGAGAACCCGTCAGTGCTGGGGCCTCCTTGAATTTCTATACACTTGTAAGGGAGCTGTCTTCTAGCCCCTTCTTGTTCACTACCTGCCTTTGTTCTCCGTAGCACTCACCACAATCTGATTTATCTTTATCTTTAAATTGTTTCTTGTCCATCTGCCCTGAAAAACAATCTCCTTGTGAAACATGGTTCTCCATCCATCATGTCTCAGTATCTTGCATACAGTAGGTGCTAAATAAATATTCTCTGAATTTGTCTCCATCTCTGAATTTACAAATAGGTGACCAACATTTGGTGGCAATCACCTTTGATTTATAGGCAGCTGAATTTTGCTTATTTCCGGTTGCCAAGGGTTGCTTCTCTTTGGGATGACAAGGCCAGAGCATTTGTTGTCCTGTGCACCGGGAGTGTGAAGCTGGAATGTCAGGTGACACCAGAGAATGAGTCAGTCATGGCAGCTCCTTAAACACAGAAACATATTAAACATTCTGGGAATCAGTAGCTGCCTCCTAGAGAATTCCGTCCTTAACCATGACTAGTTGGGGTTTACAGTCAAAGTCCACTTAGCAAATGTTTATTCTACGACGTGCTTTTCTTTTGTTTCCTGTAAGTATAGCTTCGTGCCCTGCCAGGATTTGAGGTCACAGAAACACGAGGAGGCGATTAACATATCAATGGAGGGATCTCTTTGGAATCTAGAATTTGGAATAATATTTGCATCTCAAGCTCAGAAGCCGCCCAGGCAAGCCTGCTTATTGATTGCCTTTAATTTCCCCTTAAAACAGTGTCTGTTTCTGAATAAAAGATTAATACAGGAGGGCTCCGTTTGTCGCGTGATTTATACTCAACTGCTGCCTCCTTTCCATTCAGAAGCCAGTTGCGTACATGTCCCCACCCCTGAGACGTCTGCATTCAGTTCCTCAAGAAAAATAGCTTCTGGTCACCAAAGCCTGCAGCTTAATTGAATTTGTCTTTGTCCACTTAATCTTCACGCTCACAAAAAGTAGGGTGGGTGGGATTTATCCAGAAAAAACCATACCTGAAAAACACAACCGATCGCTAGGAGACCAGGCGGAAGAAAGAGATAGAAAATGCACTTTAAATAAAAAATGAAACTCAGGGATGTCATTTAGAATGTCTGTGCTACACTTCTCTTTGCTTTAGGCATTACCAGATACTCTGGTATCATCCCAGTATAAACACAGCGACGTAGGAAGTAAACCACTGTGCTGGCTTACAGCAGAGCTACCATTTCTGTCTTGGCTGCGATTTCTATTGGGGAAGAAAAAAAATATGAAAGAAAAGTGGAGATTTCTGTTTTGTATGAAGTTCCAAAACCTCTTTCTGTAAATGAACGGATGTTAATAATAATAAACATCACTAAGAGCAAATAATTATCAAACCATTTTTTTTTAAACCATTGGACTAAATGCTCTCTACTCTTTATCTCATTTAGTATTGGTTCCAACCCTGTAAGGTGGTCCTATTAATATTCCCATACAGACAAAGCTTGGAGAAATTCAGGAAGCTGCCCATCTGCAGAGTGGCAGAGCCAGATTTTGAAGCTGGGTGCGTTTGATTCAAAAATCTAAGACTACAATCCCATTGGGAGAAGGGCATGTGGACAGGTGTGCCTCCCAGTCCATTTATTTCCTCAAAATGGTGGACGGAGGAAAGATGAGCTTTCCAGGTAGGCAGCCAGTTAGGACCAGGTGTCTTGAGCTTTGAATCCTAGGTCTGTCTCCTGCTAACTTAGACTTAACCACTAGGCAACACCATGTCCCATGGCCAAGTAGGACTGCTGGAGGCAGTTTCTTCTAATGTGTTGGCTTTGGTCATGCTACATGGTCACTTTCAGGGTGGGTGGCATTTGATGCCACAGAGATGTGTGGAGCAGAGAGGAAGGTAGGTCAATGAGAATCAACATGACAGTGACTTGGAACAGAACACCTTCTGACCCCAGCTGACAAGAATTACATCCCAGGGACTGATATAAAAGGAATGACAGTCCCATGCTGTCACTCACTGAGAAGTTCACTATTTTGTTCTTATTTTAGATAAACCTGATGATACCCAAGGTTGGAGCCGAGTGTGTGAGAGGTGGCCTTTGCTTCCTAAGTCGCCCTCTTCGATGGGGAACATGGAGAATAGTTTGTGATCTAGTGATCACAGAGGAGCTTGAATCAAGTCTCTGGTAGAAAGAATGAGATTGTATTTGGGAAGGTAAAAAGTGACTGTCCCGGTTTCTGGTTTGGGAACATGATTTCTACGTCCCTAAGGTTGTGCCTCTCCATACTTCCCATTCGCCTTTCCAATGATTGCTTCATTGACTCAGCCAACCAAACATACAAAACCCCAAAAAGTAAAACAAGAGACATTGGTGAAGCATCGATATGTGTCCCCTGTGTTAACAGGTACTGGGCCTAAGATAGTAAGGGAGACAAAGTTGTTACAGATAATTAACACTGAACAAATAATTCTGCAAATAACAGTTTAACTACCATTTTGATACTTGGTATCAAAAGAAATGTATCCGGAATGCAATGAGACTATTCACAGCTGCTCCTAAACTATCGAATGTCTTGTCCACCTGTGATTCCTTTTCTACTCACTTTCCCACAGCATGTTGGCTAAATTTTCCAGACTCACAGTTCAGCCATAGGGGTTCAGATCCTGTGTTACACTCAGTGGCTGTGTGATCTTGGAAAAGTTACGGAACCCTTCCGAGCCTTAGATTCCTGAGCAGTAGAAGGAAAATAACAGAAGTACAGTGTGATTTTTTTTTTTTTTTAAGATTTTATTTATTTATTTGACCGACAGAGATCACAAGTAGGCAGAGAGGCAGGCAGGGAGAGAGGGGGAGAAAGCAGGCTCCCTGCTGTGCAGAGAGCTGGATTCGGGGCTTGATCCCAGGACCCTGGAATCATGACCTGAGCTGAAGGCAGAGGTTAAACCCACTGAGCCACCCAGGCGCCCGACCACAGTGTTATCATCATAACCAAATGAGATGATTGAAGTAAAGCACTCAGCTTTGCAGGCACACCGAAGGTCTTCGGGTAAGCCTTGTTGTTATTAGTCTCTGAACGCCATAAGCATGTTCTTTTGTCCTCCATGCTGAAAGGCACCGATCCTTTGCTCAAGATGTGACGAGGAGGGTGATTTGGAGAGTGACTTACAAGGGTCCGAAGCCTAGAGGCTGCTCAAAAGCTGTGTGTCCTTGGGCAAGTCAGATGGCCTCTCTGGGCTCCATTTCCTTCATTGATAAGGGAAAGTCATAAATCTACTCAAGAATTAGAGTTAATGCACATAAAACATTTAGCTCGGTAAATGGCAACTGCTCTTATTAGTATTACTGATTATTACTGTTAGACACTGTACAAAGCATAATAATGCCTAATTATGCTTTTTAATCCCACCATTTTGGTGGTGCTTATCCACCAGTTTACAAAATGAGATTCTGAAAGTCTTTCTCCATGGAGTGAATTGTCTTTCTCTCCAGTGTTTTTCCTGAGAGCTCTTAATTTGGTGAGTAAATTTACAAGAGGGGTGGTAGATAAGGGATTTTTGTCCTTAAAACACTTCTTTAATCTCTACAGTTGCCATGGAATTTCTGTCATTTTTGCTTGGGCGATCAGATTACGTTTCATAAACAATATCCCCTGTGTTTAAAAATCTTTAAACGGCCACTTGTAAGCAGCTTGACGCGGACTACAGTTAATGCCTTGTTTGACTTGGATCTTCCTTTGTCCGTGGGGCTGACGGTCAACTGTTTATGCCAGCCTCAGATGCCTAACTAGAGACCCATGTTTTCCAGAAGATTCTTATTTGAAATAGTTCCTTCATTTTCGGTGCATCAACTGTCTCTTGCAGCTTTCCAGAAATGGGTGTTCTTGCTGCCTTTTTTAGATTTCTTATTTTTCCCGGAGCTCAGCCTCAGTGCTCTTTACCCCAAACTTTCCAAGTCAAAATTGCCAGCTCATTCTGACCCTTGGCCACCCTGGGGCAACCGGGGGGAGCTGGGTCACTTAGGTTGCACTTGTCAGTTTAGTTTTAACTACGTTTTAATTTTTAGATTGAAGGATTAAAACGCCTTTTGTTTCTTAGAGTTCCTGACTATAGGCGGTTCCCATATGTGATTCACTTGACCAGTGCTATCCAGTTCATTCTATTCTCCTCTCCACAGTGTTCTGGCAGGTTCTATCTCCAAAAGCGTATCCCAGACCCTTCCACTAGGGTCCCCACCGGCCTCCCAGCCCTGCTATCCTCTCATCTTGAAACCCATCCAGCTGCTTTGGGTCTCGTTCACCCATTGCTCACAGGGCAACCCTAATGACTTAAAAACACGCGGCTGGTCATGCCAGCTCCATGGTTAAAACCTTTCCACGGGGGGCCCCTGGGTGACTCAGTTGGTTAAGTGTCTGCCTTCGGCTCAGGTCATGATCCCGGGGTCCTGGGATGGAGCCCCACCTCGGGCTCCCTGCTCAGTGAGGAGTCTGCTTCCCCCTCTCCCTCTGCCCATCCCGGCTCCCCCACCCCGTACTCATGCTCTCTCTCACTCGGTCTCTTTCTCTAATAAATAAATAAATAAAACTTTAAAAACAAACAAACAGCCTTTCCATGGATCCTCATTGGATTTCAGGCAAAAATAAAAATTTCTGGGGCACCCGGGTGGCTCAGTGGGTTAAGCCTCTGCCTTTGGCTCAGGTCATGATCTCAGGGTTCTGGGATCGAGCCCCGCATCGGGCTCTCTGCTCAGCGGGGAGCCTGCTTCCCCGCCCCCGCCGCCCCCCCGCCTGCCTCTCTGCCTATTTGTGATCTCTCTCTGTCAAATAAATACATAAAAATCTTAAAAAAAAATTAAAATTTCTCTACAGGAGGTCTGGCCCTGGTTCCTCCCAACACATTGACTTCCCCCACCCGTGTTCACTCTCTGAGCTGCGCTTCCCATCTTTCTCTTTCTTGAACAAGCCACGCTTGTCCTGGCCTCAGGGCCTTTGCGCTTGCTTTCCTTTGAGGCTCAGGAGCCCTTCTCCCAGGCCGAGTTTGCCTGGCTCCTTGGTAACTGTTAGTGCTCAGGAAAACTGTTTTGTCCTTGGAGAGACTTCCCGGCACCCCTTGACCCAGCTCAAACAGCTGCCTGGGTCATTGTGTCCCGGAGCACTGAGCCACATCTGGCATTGTCTTTTATTTGTATATTCTAAGTGTGTTCTCTCTTTTTCCTTCTAGAACAGGGCGGAGCGAGCGCTCTCAGCCTCAGCACTACTGACATTGCGCCCAGGCCAAGTTTTTGGTGTAGAGACCCTCCGGTGCCTTGTCCTGGGTGTTCCGCGGTGTCCCTGCCCAGCACCGCGAGATGCTGGTTGCATTTCCCCCGTCCCCCCTAACTGGTGACAGCTTAGAACATCTCCAGACATTGCCAAACGTCTCCGGGGTGGAGACGGGGAGCAAAACTGGTCCTTGTTGAGAAGCGCTGGTCTAGAAACTAAAGTCTGAAACAAAACACCAAACAGTGCCTGGCATCTACACCGGGGATCAACTGCTTGCCAGTTGGAGGAATGAGTGATCAGCCCCGTGTAGATGGTGCTGTCATCCCCACGGTTCAGAGCTCCCCAGGCCCTGGAACTGGGCAACGCCTCCAGCAGGTGCTAGATCTGGACGCCACCCAAGGCCATCTGAGGTCTAAGTTCAAGCTCTTCACTTTGGGCCACGTGAATATGCAGCCAGTACGATGAGAATGATTTCTAGGGCTTTCCTCATTGGACACCTGTATGTGCTGCCATCCACGGTTCCAACTCGCACCACATTCCAGGCAGGACGGACCAGCCTAAACACACTATATAGCTAATTTCAATTTTACTCTTTGCCTAGTGCGGAGAAATAAAAATAGTATTTTTACGTCTAGTAACTACACACACTTAGAGAGAATTGTTATTATTGCACACCTCTTGTGAGTGCTTTAAAAAATTCAAGCTTTTGAATAGTTAACACATTCATATGGTTTGAAAATAAAACAGTGTGAAAAGGTCATCATCGGTCATCACGGTGTCCATGGATCCCTTTCGATGAGTTTCCTGGGTGTCTTTTCAGAATTGTCTTGTTTTGTTCTTTTTTAAAAAATATTTTATTTTATTATTATTATTTTTTTAAGATTTTGTTTATTTGATAGAGAGAGAGAAAGCACACAAGTTGGGGGAGGAGTGGTGGGAGAGGGAGAAGTACCCCACCCCCAGCAAGGAGCGAGACATGGGGCTTGACCCCAGGACCCCAAGATCATGACCTGAGCTGAAGGTAGATGCTTAACCGACTGAGCCACCCAGGTGCCCCGATTTGATTTTATTTTTTAAAATAATCCCTCCACCCAACATGGGGCTCAGACTCACCACCCCGAGGTCAAGACTGGCATGCTCCACTGATGGGACCAGCCAGGTGCCCCGGAGTTGTTCTGGATGTAACCCACACAAACATGCTCCCGTTCGCTCTTCTGTCCTTTTCTGGAGACGAACTCTGCACGCCGTCTCCCTTCCCCGACGTCTTGCTTCTTTCACTTAGCTTTCCCCGGTATCTTTCTGCAGTAGTGCCAACGGAACTTCTCCCGTCTTTTTTTTTAATAGCCAAAGAATATCCCACCTACGATTACACTCAGGTTTATTTAACACGTTCTCTGTGGCTGGACATTTGGGTTGTTTCTTTCTTGTCTGTTATCCACAGCGCTGACACGCACAGCCTGTGTCCATTCTCTTCCTGAACCCATCAGAGAGAGAGAAACCCTCATTTCATACAGAAGGGCTGGGGTCAAAAGGACAATGTTCTTGACAGATACCCTGATGGCTTCTCTGAGTAGAAGAGTGCAGCCGTCCAGGCCTGGCATCGTGGAATTTCGAGGTGGGTCGAAGTCTCATGAACCTGGAGAGCGAGATACAGAGGTCCAGGATGGGAGGGAGAGAGCTGAGGTGGTGGGAGGCAGGTTCACGACGACCAGAGATATCTAGTGAGTGAACTCAGGGGCAGAGATGGGGGGGGGGGGGTCCTCAGGAACAACCTCCGCTTCCTCTAGATACTTGATGAATTTGGGCTTCATTCCACTGTCTTGGAGGGGAGGTGGGGGGCGGATATCTAGAGTGTCTGCAGGGTTGGAGAAATTGGGAGCACCCGGTGGTACGGATGACATGAATGAGGTAGGTTCTATTTGTAGTCCCATTTCCCAGATGAGAAAGGTCAAGTCCAGAAAAGTTGGGCGGACCCCACAGTTGCGTAGCTACCAAACAGTGGAGCTCAGCTGGGTGCTTAGAGCTGTCCGGTGTTACCTCCTGTTCTCTTTAAGCGCTCTGCCGTGTCATATCTGTTAAAGCCTGTTGGGCAACAAACAAACACATTTTATGTTCGCATTAAAAACAATAATAAACCCAGTACAAGATATCCAAGCTACTGTTATTTGCACCCGTGTCTTCCTCTGTTATTAGAACCAGCGCATTTTTACTGTTGATATTTTCTGTTTCTAAAGGTTAAAGCGTCCCACCACACAGTTTGCCCGGAAACTGTTTACACTGAGAAACGGAAGGTTAAGCAGGCCACCAGCTGGTGTGGTAGGCTTTCCTGCCAAGGGCCCAGTGAGTAGTGCAAGGCTGTGCCCGTCCTGTTAGCAAGAGGAGGCATCTCTGGCCACAGTGGGCTTCTCCAGACCAGCATTCGGGACCTGCTTTGCTCTCCTCCGCTTGCTCGAGCTTCTCTTCGGGCTCTCGTCGATTTCTTCCACCTGCTCTTCAAAATTGCAGGTGACTCTTCCCCCGGTTACCCTGGTGTTTACAGCCCCTTCACCCCACGGCGGGACAGCCGTCATGCTGGAATCAGTCTGCTCCACTCTGCTTCCTGGGCTATTTCCTTGCATGTGCTTGCATGCTAATTTCCAGTGGAACACTTTCTCTCTCTCTCTCTTTTTTTTCAATGCATGGGCCTCAGGACTCAGGCTCAGTACAGCACTTCGGTGTGCATGACGGAATGGTAAAACGCTCTGGCCAGAGGGAAAGAACATAACCACCAGGAAGCTGAGATCGTATGAGAGGCTCGGAGCATGAGAAATAGGAGGTGTGTGTGTTGCTATGAATTTATTTGGGCATTTGTGACAAATGGTATCAAAACAAGTAGCCCCATGAGGAATTACTGCTGTA
The DNA here is from genome assembly GCF_022355385.1 of Mustela nigripes. Taxonomy (NCBI): domain Eukaryota; kingdom Metazoa; phylum Chordata; class Mammalia; order Carnivora; family Mustelidae; genus Mustela; species Mustela nigripes. The sequence goes on from NC_081563.1 coordinate 132,549,396, forward strand.
TTCCTCATGCTGCAGCATTACACAAATTAGTGACTTTAAAAAAAAATAGTTTATTTTTTTATTTATTTGTCAGGATGAGAGAGAGAGAGAACACAAGCTGGCAGAGACAGAGAGAGAAGCAGGCTCTCCGCTGAGCATGGAGCCCAATGTAGGACTCGATCCCAGGACCCTGGGGTCATGACCCAAATCAACCGACCGAGCCATAGGCTTCCCCAGATTAGTGAATCTTGATGTATTTTGAAAGTTGTTAGTCTTGCTGGCTCTGGCCATGATCTACACTAGGCAGTAACTCCAGGTCCTTCAGTGAGATAATTTTTTTTTTTAAGATTTTATTTATTTATTTATTTGACAGAGATCACAAGAAGGCAGAGAGAGAGAGAGAGAGAGAGAGAGAGCAAGCAGGCTCCCCACTGAGCAGAGAGCCCGATGTGGGGCTCGATCCCAGGACCCTGAGATCATGACCTGAGCCGAAGGCAGAGGCTTAACTCACTGAGCCACCCAGGCGCCCCTCAGTGAGATAAATTAACCTATCAGGTCAGAAAGCAAGATGGTTGAGAATGGGCTGGCAATCTGTGAACCACGGGCTGAAAACCATCTATGTCCAGTATTGCAACTTAAAAGGCATGTTTGAGCTGCATATTGGAGCAGGATTTTGCCATTCGGGTGGGGGAGGCAGAGCCTTCTAAGATGGGCTGGCGAACTACAGTTTGAGGGCCAAATCAGGCATACTGCCGGTTTTTGTAAATAAAGTTTTATTTGAATGCAGTCATGCCCGTTTGTTAATGGATTGTCTACAGTTGCTTTTGCTCTATAAAGGCAGAGACTGTATGGTCCCCAAAGCCTAAAATATTTACTGTCTGGCCCTTTACAGAAAAAAAATTATCCTGCCTACTCCTGGTGCTGGGATTAAACGCTTGGGCTATGAATCAACAGCCTGCATTCAAATCTCAGCTCTAGTACTTTTTTTCTGGGTAACCTTGGTTACATACCTATAAAACGGGAATATGAATATTTCTGGGCTGCTGGGTTATTATGAGTCATCTTAATGAAAGCCTTCCAGAGGTCTTCCCATATGCTTGATGCCCTAGATTATTTATAACCGTGCTAGATCTTTTCTGTTGTTATAAAAATTAAACATCCAAAATATTTGAGGAATTTGGGCAGCCTCCCTTCCTGTTCCAGGAATAAAAGATCCTGGACTATTTGCAGCATTTTTTTCAGTATATTTGATGTGGATTAATGGAGTTGTGGCAGCTTAGGAAGGGTCCACTGGTGTGTCTTTGCTGCATGTGGGATATCATTTTGGTTGGAGACTAAAAAATTCAGGTATACAGGTAAACTCTAGGAGACAAAAAATTGGGATGATAGGATCATGCTTCACTATGGTCTCTAAAGAGTCAGATCAAGGATTAGAGGAATTAATAAGAGAATATTTTCCAGGGATTGATGTGGATTCTGGCATCAATTATGTAAGTCTGGGAATGGGGAGACTTGGCCAGACAGCGGTTCCTGGGAAGTAGATCTGGGGCTTCTAGCTGGCCACAAGCTCAATTTGAGCCAGATGTATACAGCTGCCAAGGACACCATCTTAGCTTGCATTTACAGAGCCAGTGTATGCATCGTGGATTCAAGGAAGGTAAAGCAAGAAAACCGTTTTAAATGAGCTCGACAGGCACGTCCGGAGCAGGAAGGTAAGTTATGGAGACAAATCACACATTTGAATGGAGGTGTTGCCAAAGTTTGTAGGCTGAGGGGGAGTGGGGGGTAGTCAGGTTGTTGAGTCATCTGGGAACTGTCAGAATGAGGAATGCCTGCAAGTTCTAGATGGTTCCCAGGAAAAGAGATGACCACAAGGGAAGAGACAGCTTTTCCAAAGCTCTAAGGCCGTCTTACTATCTCGTGTGTGTGTGTGTGTGTGTGTGTGTGTGTGTTTCCAAGCCTTAGGGAAATCAATGTGAGGTACTCATTTTTGAGTGTATCATCTCGGCTCACAGTTTCCCCACCCCTCCCCCGTGCCCCTCACTCCACAGTTGCCAGGGAGGCGGCTTCCCGGAAGCCATATTTGTTCCTCACCACTGGCCTTCCTGTTGACAGCTGATGGGCCGAGGGATGGATGGCTGCTGGAGGCCAGGACAATCGGATTGTCTCCCTGGGGAATGTGAGATCTGCCCTGAGGCACAGTCAGTCTGCGTCTCCAGAGAACTCGATCTGTGATGTGGAAATCTGGGGCCCGTGAGCAGCCGTTTGCTCTCATGACAATGGAGTAGCTAAGAAAATCAACCACAGAAAAGAATGAGGCAGAGATACCGAGAAGCAGAGGTCTTGCCTGGATGGCCGAATTTTTTTCGGCCTCCCATTTCGTGGTTTCGGTTCTTCTAAAGCCTGACTGCCTTCCTGGACACGGGCTCATGGCTTATCTTTATATCCTGGTGATAATTCCCCCTTTTTGCTTATGCTAGGTCAACCGGGTTTCTGCATTTGTAATTAAAAGTGTTTTGTTTTTTGTTTTTTTTAATAAATTTTTTTTAAAAAGATTTTTATTTATTTATTTGACAGAGAGAGAGAGAGTGTGTCAGTGAGCACACAAGCAGGAGGAGCTACAGCCAGGGGGAGAGAGAGAAGCAGACTCCCCGCTGAGCAGGGTGCCCGATGCGGGGCTCCATCCCAGGATCCTGGGATCATGACCTGAGCTGAAGGCAGACGCTTCACTGACTGAGCCACCCAGGCGCCCCTATAAATAAAAGTATCTTAAGTCTTTCAGAGGGCAGCAGAGAATAGCTCAGTGTATGGGCGACATAATGGTAGATCTTGTCCAACCGCTGAAAGAGTAGCCTTGGGAAGGGAACAATATGTCTGTTTCTGGGATCATTCAGATGGAAGCTGGACGACCCTATAACTGGGAGCCACTTGAAGCTGAACTGGGTTGGACTTGGGTTTCAGAAGGATTTGGCATTGACTCTGGGCCCTGCACTTTCTAGCTGCGGGACAGGAGGGCAACGTTCTTCCCCTTTACCGCGCCTCCTTCTGGACGATGGGGAGAACAGGCGTATCTTCGAGAACGGGGACGATGTGTCAGTTTCCGATTGCTGCTGTAAGAACCTGCCCCCAAATTAGCGGCTTAAAACAGAACAGATTTATTCTTTTATGGTTCTGGAGGTCAGAAGTCCAACATGGGCTTTCCTGGGTGAAGGCCAAGGTGTTGGCAGGGCGGTGTCCCTCTGGAGGCTCTGGAGGAAAACCCAAACCCACTTCCTTGGCTTTTCCTGCGTCTAGAGGCCATGTGCATTCCTTGACTTGTGGCCCCTCTCTCCGCCTGCAGAGCGCCCCTCTTCAACCCCTCTTCTGTCTCACGCCTGCTCTGACACTGACCTCCCGCCTCCCCCTTTCACTGACAAGGACCCCATGATTACCCTGGACCCGCCTGCATCATCAAAGGTAATCTCTCCCTGGAACTCCCTGGAACCCAGTCTCTTCGGCAGCATCACGTTGGCTGCACCAGGTACCCCATTCGCAGGTTCCAGGGATTAGGATGTGACCATCTTTAGGGAGCCACTTTCCAACTTCCTCCACCTAACAGCACAAAAAGCTAACCTTTATTGAAAGCTGTCTGTGCCTCAGGTCCAGGGCTACGCACTTTCAGGCAAGTGATCCTGTTGACGGGTCCCCACAGCTCCAAAAGATAGACTCAGAAAGGTAAAATCATCCGCCCTGAGGCAGGCAGCTAGGAAGCAGTGATGCCAAAAACCAGGCAGGACTCATCGTCTCCCTCCAGAGCCCTCTCTCTCACCCACCGGTGAGGAATGGCAAACCCACAGGTCTTACTGCAGCCGAGCAGAGTCTGTGGTAAGCCAGAGAGGACTGGGGCGATCTTACAGGGATGGTGGCTCCGTAGACCCAGCCCATAGGCGCGGGTTTTCCAACAGATGGCATACGTTGGGATTATTCATGTGAAATGCCCCCATTTTGAAATGCTGGAAACCAATTCAAATATTTATTTATTTGTTTATTTATTAAGATTTAATTTATTTATTTGACAGAGAGTGAGAGATCACAAATAGGCAACTCGAGAGGGTCCGCTGGACTCGATCCCAGGACCCTGAGATTATGACCTGAGCTGAAGGCAGAGGCTTCACCCCACTGAGCCACTCAGGTGCCCCCAATTCAAATATTTAAAAAAAAAACCTTTATGCAACCACATAATATAGCCTGATGGGTTCATCTCACTTTACACTACCAATTTAAACTATGATACTCTACTCTTCTTCTTAACATTTGAAGATACGTGACTCATCCTAATGGCAAACGGTTATTTGGGATTTATTATATACTTGGCATGATGCTACCTGCTTTACTGTCCTATCTTATTCACTAGTATGTTCTTGGTTAAGAATTGAACTCCCTAGCTGGGAAATTATTTTTATTTTTTTATAGGATTTTTCTTGGCGCGTGTAAGACTCCTATGAAGGGTAAAGAGTAGAGGTTCGGTTGATCTTGGTATCCAAACCTGGCTCCGGCATTTAAGTCACTGTGTGATGGTGGGCTGGTGAATGCAGCTGTCCAAGGCTACCTCTTCGTCTCTAGAGTTTGTTCATAGTTTTCTGGTAAGGTTTCTGTGATGCCATGATCATAACTAGAAGCGCTTTCCACAGCACCATACAAATATTACTTACCATTCATAGATAATTCGCCCAACGAGCATAATCAGCAGGTCAACCCAGAGACTGTGGCCTCTCTTGTAAATAAAAGCTTGAGATTGGATGCCAATTTTTAGCCGGAAAGAGTCTCACATCGGGTCTCGGGGCTGTAGAGGAGCCTGACTTCACCGTTCCAACTGCCTCAGAGCCAAGATGGACACTTGCTGACTGGGAGCAGCTATGGTTCTACCTCGGAGTCATGGGCATTACCTTCTTGAGTTCCTAAGTCATTGTCAAGATCTGCTTTCTACGCTGGAGGCAAATCCAAAATGGCAGCGAAGGCTGGGTCTCAGGGCTTCGGGGTGCTACTGTAGATCCGTCGCTAGTCAGATGGGCTTAGGACTCCTTTGAGACTCCATTTCTCATCTGGCAAATGGGGCACATTGGATGAGTTCAGGCAATCGACAATCTATTCTGTTACTTTTAAAAAATGGGCTAAGTAGACAGGGTAATTCCTTACCAATGTATCTTAGGACTTTTTGTATTTTCTTTTAGATTTTATTTATTTATTTGACAGAGAGTGAGAGAGAGAGAGAGAGAGAGAGAGAGAGAGAGAGAACACAAGCAGGGGGAACAGCAGGCAGAGGGAGAGGAAGAAGTAGGCTCCCAGAAGAGCAGGAAGCCTGACTCGGGGCTTGATCCCAAGACCCCGAGATCATGACCTAAGCTGAAAGCAGATGCTTAACGGCTGAGCCACCCAGGTGCCCCTTTCTGTATTTTCTTAAGTGGTTTCTGTTTTGGGGAATAGAATGGTGGATATCAGGGGCTGGCGGGAGGCAGCAGTGACAGGACAGGAGAGATGCTCTCTGAGGATACAAACCTGCAACTACTAGAGAAATGAATCCTGGAGTCTATTGCACAGTGCAGTGATTACAGACAACAACACTGTTATAAACACCAAACTTCCTAGGAGGCTAGGTCTTCATTATTCCCACCACAAAGGAGCCATGGTAATTTTGGGGGGTAATGGAGGTGTTAGCTAACGCTACAATGGCAATCATGCATGCAATGTATACATTTATCAAGTCAAAAAGTTGCACACTGTAAAGTTATACAAGGTTCCATGGCAGATACATTTCCATTTTAAAAAAGGTTTGTGTTTTTTAAAAGATTTTATTTATTTACTTGAGAGAGATCGAGAGCACGACCAGGGGCAGGGGCAGAGGGACCAGAAGACTCCCCAGTGAGCAGGAAGCCCGACACCCCACGGGGCTCGATCTCAGGACCCTGAGGTTATGAGCCGAAGTCAGATGCTTAACCGACTGATCCTCCCTGGCGCCCTCCAAAAACAGTTTCTGATTCGAAGGTATCTGGACGCCAGAAAAAAATACGAACAAAACTTTCATAATATTTGTATTTTAAGAATTAAAAGTTTAAGCCTAAGAGTTAAAACAGGTGAAAATGAAGTTTCCCTTCCTCTCTTGGTCACGGTCTCCTTGTTCCCATCTTCAGAGGAGACCACGGTTACTGGGTCCTGGTCTGTTCTTCCAGAGATGTTCTAGGCCAATGGTTCCAAACCAGCAGACGATGTTGACTCTGGGGGGCAATTTTTGACTCTGGGGGCGTTTGGCGGAATCTGGAGACATTTCTGTTTGTCACAGCTGAGGGAGGGGTGCCCCTGGCCTCTGGTGGGTAGAAGCCAGAGATCTTACAACAGCGCAGGACCGCTCCCCGTAGCAGAGAATTGTCTGGCCGCAAACACCACCAGTGCTGAGATTCAGGATTCTTGCTGTATGTGTATTAGCAAATACAAGCGACACACACAGACACCTGCACACACATGCCCTTGCCATGTACAAACTGTGGATAAGACCATACACTTGACTTTGTCTTGTCTTTGTCCCTTTGCTCTGGAGAAGTACCTGCACATACAGATCCTTACAAACTACAGAATATTCTGCTGGATAGATGGGTCATTCATTTCCTCAGTCCCCTATTGAGACACATTTACATTGTTTCCAGCTTCCGCAAATGAACAATATTGCTATAGTAATGTAGAGACTTACTGAATCGTTTTCTTATATGCCTGGAACTAATATAACACTGTATGTTAATTATGCTTCAATAAAAAATTGCTGTGATTATTCCTTTTTTCAAAAAAAAAGATTTTATTTATTTATTTGAGAGAGAGAGAGAGAGAGAAGGAGCAGGGGGCAGGGGGATGGGCAGAGTCAGAGGGAGAAGTCTCACCACTGAGCAAGGAGCCCAATGACTTGGGGCTCAATCCCAGGACCCTGAGATCATAACCCAAGTTGACAGCAGACGCTGAACGGACTGAGCCACCCAGGTGTCCCTCTGATTAATCTTGTTCACATATGCTCATATACTCATGTATACTTGTCTGATAATTCCTCCAACTGATATAACCGGGTCAAATAGCACGTGGCTTTAAAATGCTGCTAGGATGGGGCACCTGGGTGGCTCAGTGGGTTAAAGCCTCTGCCTTCGGCTCAGGTCATGAACCCAGGGTCCTAGGATCGAGCCCCTCATAGGGCTCTCTGCTCCACGGGGAGCCTGCTTCCTCCTCTCTCTGTCTGCCTCTCTGCCTATTTGTGATCTCTGTCTGTCATATAAATAAAATCTTTAAAAAAATAAATAAATAAAATAAAATGTTTCTAGGTGTTACCAAAGGTCCTCCCAAAACACTAATTTACATTCTCACCTACAAGGAGAGACTGCAGCTTGCTGACACCTTTCCCAACAGAATATGGTCCTTCTGTCCTTTAGCTGATCTAAATTTAAGTAATTACATACACTTTGAAAAATATATCTTATTTTTAAGTGATCTCTACATTCAACGTGGGGCTCGAACTCACAACCCAGAGCTTAGGAGTCGCACGCTCTTCCAACAGAGCCGGCCGGGCACCCCGGTAATTACATACTTTGAACTGAGTGTAATTTCCAACCATTCATTTTTCAACAAATATTTGTTCTTTGTGTCAGACACTGGGGCGGGGTCAGGAAGGGGAGAATAAATCCTGGGGTCACCCTACTCTCAGTGTACAAGTGACAAGCCAAGACACAGTTTATAGCACAGGACAATCAATTCTGTGAATTAGGCTGGCACAGAAAGACACTGCCAGCCTTTTGTTTCCCTGTGGGCCCTGGGTGTGTCCAAGCTCCTAATTTGTCAAAAAAAAGAGGGGGGGGGCTGGAAAATAGATTTTTATGCGACAGCTCCTCATTTTGAAATGCTGGCAAGAAATTCAAATAATTTAAAACCATTGTGAGGGTCGAAGAAATCAGATCTGAAGGATGGGTCCAGCCGAAGCGCGGACAGCGTTCACCTCTCGCGTTCAATGCTGTTGCTGCTTCTCGAGGAGTCGAATGAATGCCAAACCTCCCGCCGCAGACAAGGGGGCTGTGCGATATGTTTGCAAGCAGCCTTGTTTTATAGGGAGAAATCTTCAGACGTGGAATTGCTCAGGAAAATAAAATAAAAGGTTTCAAGGCATTTGGTACACACGGCCAAGCTGGTTCCCAGAAAATGATGCTAATTTACATTTCTCCCCTCAGTAACAAGAGCGTTTTCTCCTCTGTACTCTTGCCAGCACTGGGTATTAACAATGAAGACTTTCTTCTGCCAGTTTTACGGTTAAAAATATTCTCATTGTTAGATTACTTTATTATTTATGATATTCTCTGTTGAAATGAAAATACTGACGTTACCAGGGGCTGGCAAATATGTTGAACTGAAACACTCATACGCCATTGGTAGGAACGTAAAATGGAAAATAGTTTGTCAGTTTCTTAAAACGTCGAACATACACCCAATCTATGATCCAGCCAGTCCACGCTTAGAGAAGAGAAAGTATCCGTCGATAAGGAGGCTTGTGTATAAATGTTTATAGTGACTATAATTGCAGTAGCCCCAAACTGAAAATAACCCACATGTCCATCAACAGGTGAATGGGTTAGGCAACTATGGTCGAGCCACACAATGGCATCCTGCCCGGCAAGAAAAAGGAATGACCAGATGGTACATGTGATAATAAGGATGAATCTCAAAATTGTTACGCTGAAAGGTGCCAGACCAAAAAAAAAAAAAAAAAAGGTATATATCGTTTGATTCCACCTATATAAAATTCTAGAACGTAAACACTAATCTGCAGTGACAGAAAGCAGATTTGGTTGTCTGATGATAGGGGGTCGGGAGGAGAGGAAGGGGAAGGATTATAAAAAAAACTTTAGGGGATGAATGATATGCTCACTAAATTAATTGGGGGTGATGGTTTCACAGGTATATACATAGGACAGAAAATAGCAAGTTATACCTTTTCAATAAGCACAGTGTATTGCAAGTCAAGTATATACCACTAAGCCTTTTTAAAAAATCCCACCGATATTACAACAGAGGCTCCTGGCTGGCTCAGTCAGTAGATCATGTGATGCTCGGTCTCAGAGCTGTGAGTTCAAGCCCCATACTGGGCACAGAGTTTATGTTAAAAAAAAAATTACAACATTCTTGTTCTTACTTGAATTACTACTATCGATGCTGTTGGTTACTAAGCAGGAATACCGAGTATGGTCAGGCTGGCTGTGAACAATCCCATTCTGGGGGAGCAGCCCACGTAGACTAGAGTGCCAGCACCGCCTCCCCCACCTGGAGGCCCGTGATTGATGTAGCTGCATTCCTTGACCGGCCGCCTCTACTTCTCTGTATGAGTGTTGCCTTTAAAAAAAATCACCTATGAGTTCTCTTTACATATTAAGGCTATTAAATGAGTGTCTGTCAGACGAGTTGCAAAGAAGATGTTCTCCAGCTTCACAATTTGGAGCTGAGTTTTGATGCTGGCAAGCCAGTGACATTTACTTCTTATCTGATAAATGATTTCTTGGCAAAGGCTGCCCGGTGAATTCCTTCGTTGGCACCTATGATCACTGCTTCAGCACTTGTTGTTTTAGAAACAGGTTTGTCCAGCAACTTGTGTTTGTCATCTTCCTGGTGATTTCTTTGATCGAGGTGCTGTTGGCGTTCAGGTCAGATGCATGAGATTTTGATGGACGTTTGGAGCGACTCACCAAAAAATCGCCTCTTCATAAAATCATGGCTGGGAGTGCCTCTCCTTTTTTTTTTTTTTTTTTTTTAAGATTTTGTTTATTTATTTGCAAAAGAGAGAGAGGGAGCAAGAGTGCACAAACAGGGGGGGAGCAGGAGGCAGAGGGAGAGGCAGGCTCCCCGCTGAGCAAGGAGCCCCACATGGGACTCGATCTGAGAACTGTGGGATCATGACCTGAGCTGAAGGTAGATGCTTAACTGACTGAGCCACCCAGCTGTCCCATTCCTTTCCTTTTTTCTCCTTCTTCTCTTCCTTTTATTTCAGTTACGGAGGCGGCCAGCATTTACTGAGGGCTCACCCCTCCTCCCCCATGCCTGTCCCTGCCCTGGGACTCAGAGCTTAGGAGTCTCCCACATTGAATCCTTGTAGCCCTGGGAGTTAGATACAGTTGGCTCCATTTTTTCAGATAAGAGAACGAACTTTCCGAAGAAGAAACAAAATCTGATCCAGGATCACAGAGGGAGTAGGTGAAGAAACGGAGTTTTGACTCCTATTGGTCAGACTTCAAAACTCAAACCGCCTGCCGCTCATCACTCTGGGTTTCAGTGAGTTGCCTACGAGCTTGTCTTTGTTTGTCTTCAAAAAGGTAAAAAGACGTGAAAAGAAGGTCAAGAGGTAAAGAGGTAAAGACGCACTTCGTCCCTTAACTCTGGTTACAAACCCGAGATTTTGTGCACAGTGGGCCGTGAGATCTGCGGGACTGAGCGGGAAACATAACGGTTGGTGTGGGCTGGGGTGAGGGGGCGGGGAGAGGAGGTGCTTCTCAAACGTGTTCACTTCGGTTCCACCCACCGACATATAATGGATCAAAAAGTGATAGGACAATAGGCTCATTTTGTCACACGCTCCTTTAACAGTCAGATCATACATGATAACGAGAGAGCGGAGTTTCTCAACATCAGCACTGTTGACCTTCTGGCAGCTCAGAGGCTGCCGGGGCTGGGGTGGGGGGCTGGCTGTCCTCTGCCTCGTAAGAGGTTCAGCAGCATTCCTGGTCTCTACCCACTGGACAGCCCTGTTGTGACAACCAGCTATGTCTGCAGACATTGCCAAATCTCCCCTGGGGAGGGAACACCACCCCCACCCCTCCCCAGTTAAGAACCACTAGTCTATGATTAATAAAAGCTTACCAATGACTTCCAGAGCTCCAAAGAAATATCTTTAGATTACAAGGCCAGTAAAAACATGCTGGGACATTTATTCCTCTCTCTTATTTTCCCACTAGCAGAGCTTCCTAGTGGAAGCTTAATGTTTGGGGAGCACACTTAGAAGTCTCGGGAAATGTTTACTTAAACATTATTACTTATTACTTATTTACTTAAACATTATTACTTATTATTATTACTTATCCCCGATTAAAAGAAAACATTTTTATCATCCTTCCCTCATTGCAAGTGATACTTACTGAACTCAGAACATTTGCCCATCTCAGTGCTAAGTCCCTCAATGCCTGTGATCTCATTTGAATACTCACAGCTTTTTACAATGGGCATAGACATCACCCCCATTTGCTTGAGGAGGACACAGAGATCCAAGAAGGTTACGTAACTTCTCCAGGGTCACTCAGAAAGACCCCAGTTTGTGTTACCCTGGCGTTCCTTCTCCATACTGATTTCCAAAATTAATGTCCCTTCAAAGCAGGGCAGTAAAACATCTAAAAACAAAAGGAAGAAAACAAAATCATGGCTAATATTACCATTTAGCAACTACCAGTGTTGACATTTTGTTATGAATTATGCAGTCTTTTTTAAAAACATGGGTACTCTAGAAAAGACGAGACATGCTTTTCTCTCGACAGTTGGGAAAACTTTTCCATTATGATGTTTGTTATTGTTCATTAGCATGTGAAAGGACTAGATCACATTTTAGTGGGGGAACTTTTTGCTTTAGATTGATTTATTTATTTCAGAGAGAGAGAGAGAGAGAGAGAGATGAGCGGAGGAGCAGAGAGCGGGAGAGAGAATCTTGAGCAGGTTCTGCACTGAGCACAGAGCCCGATATGGGGCTTGATATCACGACCCTGAGGTCATCACCCTGAGGTCATGACTGGAACTGAAACCAAGAGACAGATGCTTACCTGACTGTGCCACCAGGTGCCCTTCTGGTGGAGGACTTTTAAACAGTCTCCCATTGTTAGAATTTCTGGATGTGTTTTTTTCTCCCTCCCCCCTCTCTCTCTCCCTCTCTCTCCCCTTCCCCCTCTCCTTGCTTCCTTCCCGCTCCCCTCTTCCTTCCTCTTCTGTGTTATTTACTCAAGAAAAATTCCTAGCAGGTGAACGCTGGAGTAGTAATTATCATATTTTTAAGTCTGATACAAGCTGTCAAACTGCATTCCCACCAAAGGGTGTATCGATTTATGTTCTACCGGTGTTGTGTGGATGGATATATTTGTTTCTTCCAAGAAACTCAGGGCTTTTAACTCAACACACACCTATCTTGCCCATATAACAGAGGAAATCATAGTTGGATTTTATTTACATTTCTTTGCAGACTAGTGAGTTTGAAATTTGTTTATGAAACATACAAGAAATGTACACGCTTCAAAGGAAGCAGTCGGGCAGCGAGCGGTGGTGAGAGACAGAGTTCCGAAATATGAGGCCTATTCAGACCGATTTCAAGGAAAAAAAAAATCCTGTAGACTCAGGATGTTAACATGTATATTTAATTCTACAACATACATGCCCGGCAACGTCAGAGAACTTACATTTCTAGTTCTTAAAAAAACCCAAAGATCAAAGCGAGTTTATGAATCAATACAAACAAAACCCTGAAGACTGTTCAACCCAAATTAGCAGCAGTGATTTAATATGGTGGATGGAAAGCTGCGAGGAAGTCCCATCTCGCAATCCCTGTAGGCAGGACTGACTCTGCGGAGCCTGGCTCAGCCCGCCCACCACTTTTCTCCCTCGGAACCAGAGAGAAACAAAGGCTTCCTGGGGCACAAATCCTTCCTGGACACGTTCAGCCTGCCTCTCTTTTCTTCCCATTCAACCCACAAATAAAGCCATATAACTCGGGGCCAGTCATTGTAAACCCAAGAGTCGGAGGGAGCAGGATGCTCTGTTAGAATACAGAGAGATTATTTTTAGATTGTTTGTAAAAGAGAGCAGAACATGTAAACTATCTCCTTAGAGGCGACTCCAAAACCTCACTTTGCGAAACACTGAAAGCATCCAGAGGGAGCACCAGACACGCTGGGAGCAAGTCGGAGCCACGGTTCTCTTGTGTGTGAAGTGGAGCAAACAGCCGCTCCGTCACGGGATTGGAGAGAATGGAGCAGAAATAATGCACACGGGCTGCTCAAAAACACACCAACTATTATTAAAGCCTGTTCTCAGGGCCTCGGTTGGTTTCCAAGGGATTTTAAAATAACTTAGACTATGTTATCTTTACAGGAAAAAAAAAATGTTGCATTCTGCAACAGGATGATGAGTTACAAATGGGGGGGGGGGAAGCCCCAAAGCAAAGATCCACAATCCATGATCCCAGCTTTGCCCCTTGAGCCACTCTTGGTGGTTCTCCGACAGAATGCTTCGTTTCCGCTGCTCGCATTGAATCTGAGCTCAGAAATACTTTGGGTCTCCCTGAGCAAAGGCCTGGACGCATTCTGAGCGATTCTCTAATTATTGGCTCTTCGGCAGCATAAATACCAGGAACCTGATTCTCAACTTTCTGTGTGAGGTCTGAGTCCTGCAGAAGCCTCCCTGTGGATCTTTCCTCTTCTTCCTGCCATCTGACTCCGGGACTCCGGGATGGCATCTAAGCCTCCCCCTGCCAGCAACCTCCCAGGAAAAGAGAGCGGGTCTCCCTCGACTCAAATCCCCATAACCCCAGTTAGCGGTTAGCTGCAGTGAACTTACAAGCACATTTTGTCGATGTTTCCTGTGTGTCCCTTGAAAATGTAAATGAATTATCTTTCTTTCTGTTACAGCCAGATCAGGTGAGGACACGATGGAGGAAGCTTACGGCTTCTCCCCCCGCAAGAATGCTTCTTCAATGCTGTGACTCAGGGAACATCATGTTTACAGTGAAACCCTGTCAGTTCTTCCAAACCTTTCTTCAAAAACCTTTGGGAGCTTGGCTTTATTATTAATTATTACTATGATTATTATTATTATTAATCGGGGTCCAATTTGCCTACAGTGAATTGCAAGGATTTCAAGTACAGTTTTATGAGTTTCAACAAATGTCTGCAACCTTAGAACCACCTCCCTAATCGGTATAGAACCTTCCATCCCTCCTGTATGCTCCTTTATGCTTCTTTCCAGCAATAATATGCCCATCCCTGTGGTTTTGATTTCTATTCCCAGAGCTCAGATGTACCAATTCCAAATCTTCATAGAAATGGGACCAGACAGGGATGCCTGGGTGGCTCAGGGGGTTAAAGTCCTTGCCTTCGGCTCAGGTTGTGATCTCAGGGTCCTGGGATCGAGCCCCTCATCAAGTTCTCTGCTCAGTGAGGGGTCTGCTTCTCCCCATCTCTCTGCCTGCCTCTGCCTGCTTGTGATCTCTCTCTGTCAAATAAATAAATAAGAATCTTTAAAAAAAAAAAAAAAAAGAAATGGGACCAGACAAAATGTGTATACTCTTGTGTCTGGCTTCTTTCAATATTATCATGTTTTTGAGATTCATTCATTCATTCATTCTAAGTTCATTTTAAAACTATTTCTGGGTCATGGATGTACAGGGCTTTGTTTCTCCACTCACTGTTGGAAGACTTTTATAATTTCTTTTCTAGTGTTTGTCTATGGTGAATACAGCTGGAGTGGATGCATCCGTGTGACTCTTCCTGGAGGGCGTGTCTATTTATTTTCCTTGGGGAAGTATGTGGGAAGGAATTGCTGGGTCATAGGGCAGGTGTGAGTTCTTTGTATGTATCAGGAACTGCCACCTGTTTTCCAATTTGGAACTTACTTGGTTTTGAGATTCCTGATCAAACTGTGTGTCTCATTATCCGGTCTCTAATCAGGCATAGCTTGCTTTTTTTTTTCTTTGTCTGGGCAGAGCAATTGCAAAGAAACAGGTGCATCTCTTCGCCCCTCCCTATATCCACACCCTTGGCAATATGGTTTTGGTAGTGCCTTCCTTTAAGAGCTGGAGTCTATCTCCCACTCCTTGAATATCAGTCAGGTTCGTTGGTTGGACCCACACAGTGCAGTGGAAATCGCAGTCTTCCAGAAAGTGGAGGAGGCTTCATCCGTGGAAGTCTGCTACTGCCACATGCACAAGCCTGGGACAGCCCGCTGCGGGATGAGGGGTGCACGGAATGGGCTCAGCTGTCCCAGCTGAAGCAATCGTGGATGACCTACTCTGCAGCCAACAGATGTCCTAGCAGCAGAGAGAGCCCGCTCTCCACTCAACTCCTGGGTGACTACGAAAGCACAAGTGAGCTCGATTTTGGAGAGAAGAACCCTTTGGCTCAACCCATAGATCCATAAACAATAATAATCATTTATTGTTTTCAGACATTGCGTTTCAGGATGATACATCACATAGCCAATTCCCAACTGACACATTTCATTCTTTCTTTCTTTCTTTCTTTCTTTTTCTTTCTTTTTATGCCCAGAGCTTTTATTTTCTTTTTTGCTTTCTTTTATAATTTAAAAATTTTTTAATAAACATATAATGTATTATTAGCCCCAGGAGTACAGGTCTGTGAATCGCCAGGTTTACACACTTCACAGCACTCCCCATAGCACATACCCTCCCCAGTATCCATAACCCCACCACCCTCTCCCTACCCCCCTCCCCTCCGGCAGCCCTCAGTTTGTTTTGTGAGATTAAGAGTCTCATGGGGCACCTGGGTGGCTCAGTGGGTTAAGCCGCTGCCTTCGGCTCAGGTCATGATCTCGGGGTCCTGGGATCGAGTCCCGCATCGGGCTCTCTGCTCAGCAGGGAGCCTGCTTCCTTCTCTCTCTCTCTCTCTCTGCCTCTCTGCCTACTTGTGATCTCTGTCTGTATAATAAATAAATAAATAAATCTTTAAAAAAAAAAAAGAGTCTCTTATGGTTTGTCTCCCTCCTGATCCCATCTTGTTTCATTTATTCCTTTCCTACCCCCCAAACCGCCCATGTTGCCTCTCCACTTCCTAATATCAGGGAGATCATATGATAGTTGTCTTTCTCTGATTGACTTATTTCACTAAGCCTAATACCCTCTAGTTCCATCCACGTTGTCGCAAATGGCAAGATTTCATTTCTTTTGATGGCTGCATAGTATTCCTATATATATATATATATATATATATATATATATATACCACATCTCTTTATCCATTCATCTGGTGATGGACATCTAGGTTCTTTCCATAGTTTGGCTATTGTGGACATTGCTGCTATAAACATTCGGGTGCATGTGCCCCTTTGGATCACTAGGTTTGTATCTTTAGGGTAAATACCCAGCAGTGCAATTGCTGGGTCGTAGGATAATTCTATTTTCAACTTTTTGAGGAACCTCCATGCCATTTTCCAGAGTGGTTGCACCAGCTTGCATTCTCACCAACCCAACTGACACATTTCTATTAGGACAGGTCTTCACCTGTTCCTTTCCGATTTACTACCCATGGGAACTCAGTCCATTTAGCTAACATTATTGAACCTTAAGCTACCTCATCTGTGAAATGGGAATTGGAATGCTTATTTCACACAACAGTTTTGGAGATTAGATAAGTAACTGAAAGGAAAACACAATGTTGCATCGGTGATAGTAAGTACTCAATAAATTCTTGCCACAGTAATAACAATGGTTAAAAAAAAAAAAAACAACCCACCATGTGCTCTTTTTTTTTTTGCCTCCGCTCATTTTCTCGTAGCAGAATCATCTATGGCTTTAGTAATAGAAGTGTCTGGACATTCCCAAGATTTGTCCTTCTAGGTGGGGATATGAATGCTTTTTTTTTTTTTTTCCACCAGTCAGTTCGTGGTCAGATGATAGAATTAAGCTCTTCATTTTCATTGATGGAGAAAAGTATAATGGAAAATGTGCAATTATAAATTCTCAAGTACTTTTGCAGGTTTGTATTTTGGGAAATTATAATAGCATTGCCAATGTAGTTAAAAGCTGGTGGCATACAAGATACAAGCCACATTTAATTTGTTGGCAGATACTATTTTGCATGTACACGAAATCATAGGCTCTTCGTAATAATCTCCTATCTTTGCAAATTCACCAACTTCCACCATCTCTGGGGCCTATGGCCCAAAGTTTGGTAACCACTGATCAAGGTCAACAGTGGTCTATATACAAGGCCCTGTGTGGACCAGCCTTTCCTCGAGCTTGCTTAATTCTGGCTCTTAAACGCCTCCAAATTCATCTATTACCACTCTCTTACTCATTTTGCTCCATCCGCACTAGGCTTCTCACTGTTTCTTAACCGTGAAAAGGTTCTTAGCTCTTTTGCTGTTGCTTCTGCCTGGAAAGATTGTTTCTCGGGTCTTTACATAGCCACCGCATGCTTCCATTCAGAGTGCTGCTCAAATAGAATATTAATTACCTCCTTCTCTGAAGAGACCATCCTCTGCCTTCCTTCTGCCCCACCACTCTCTTATTTCCTCTGGCTGTGTTCTGTTTTGTTTTGTTTTGTTTTAAAGATTTTATTTATTTTTTTGACAGAGAGAGAGAGATCACAAGTAGACAGAGAGGCGGCCAGAGAGAGAAAGGGGGAAGCAGGTTCCCCGCTGAGCAGAGAGCCCGATGTGGGGCTCGATCCCAGGACCCTGAGATCATGACCTGAGTGAAGGCAGAGGCTTAACCTACTGAGCCACCCAGGTGCCCCATCTGGCTGTGTTTTTTTTCATGCACTTTTCCAGTGTTATTTCAGTGGCTTTTTTTTTTTTTTTAATAGTAAGCTCAACCCCCAATGCAGGACTTGAACTCAGGACCCCGAGATCAAGAGTTGCAGGCTCCACCCACTTAGCCAACTGGAGCGCTCTCAGTGGCTTTTTTACTGGCCTTTGTCTTGATTGTTTGATGCTGCTACATTGTAAGCCTCATTAGAAAAGGCAACCTCTGAGCAATGACCAACATTTTATTCGGCAGTTAGTAAATTTTATTTTAATGAATAAATCTTATTTTCACAGATGAGGATCCTGATACCCAGAGAACCAGAGGACGGACAAAGTCACACAGCCCGTTCGGGATTAAAATCTGAGTTTCTAAGTCAGAAATGGTGATGCTTGTTCTCGCTCTCACCCGGCCTCATCCAACCCAAACGGATAAGGTTCCAGTTTGGATGCGAGGAAAACAGCAATTTTAATAGTTTAAATGTGATAGGAAATTATTATTATTATTTTTTCATAGAGAAGCTTAAAGGTAAGCAGTTGTTGTTGTTATCACAATAAGAACAACATCGAATTTAGTGGCTTAGGGACGCCTGGGTGACTCAGTCCGTTAAGCATCTGCCTTCAACTCAGGTCATGATCTCGGGATCCTGGGACTGAGCCCCGCATCGGGCTCCTTGCTCAGCGGGAAGCCTGTTTCTCTCTCTCCTGCTCTCCCTGCTTGTGTTCCCTCTCTCGCTATGTCTGTCAAATAAATAAATAAAATCTTAAAAAAAAAAAAGTTAGTGGCTTTAAAGAATAACTTATTTCCATCCTGATTCTAGGGCTTGACGAGGCTCAACTGGGCAGCGGTGGTCCTCCTCATGCCGGCTGGGCTTTAGCCACTGACCATGACATTGGGAGGAGATGCGAACTGACACGATCACATCGTATTTTCCACCATCCACGTAAGTAATCTTGGGAGCATGATATAGGAAAATCATCAGAAAGTGATGAATTTTGAGTATTTATTTCTTTGTTTGAAGTTGCAATTGTGGTAAATATATATTAAAATGATCATTTTAGTGGTTAAAAATATACAAGTCAGTGGCTTTAAGTACATTTACTGCGTCACATAGCCCTCGCCACTATTTCCAAAATTCTCTTCATCATCCCAAAAGAAACTCTGTATACATCAGACAGGAACCTCTGTTTCTTCCTCCCTCCCCCCAGTCCCTGCGAACCCTGATTCTTTCTGTCTCTATGAATTTGCCTATCCTAGGTGCCTCGTAAAAATGGCATCACACATGTGTTCTTTTCTGTTTGGCTGATTTCCCTTAGCATATCCTTGGTGTTTCACGTCATGTATTTAACTCTCAGTTTGTCAAATTTAATTTTTTTAAATTTTATTTATTTGTTTGACAGACAGATTACAAGTAGGCACAGAGGCAGGCAGAGAGAGAGAGAGGAGGAAGCAGGCTCTCTGCTGAGCAGGGAGCCCGATGCGGGGCTCGATCCCAGGACCCTGGGACCATGAGCTGAGCTGAAGTTAGAGGCTTTAACCCACTGAGCCACCCAGGTGCCCCCAAATTTAATTTTTTAAAGGTTGTTCTCATCCCACTTGAGAAATTCCAGAAAATTTAACAATCACCCCTCACGAACGGGCAGACCAAACAGGGCGGGGGAGTAGCCACAAGGATGCACGGCAATTTCCTGAGCTCTGAGGGCCCTGTAGCTGTGTATGATGTTTTCATTTCTTCCAGAAGGTACTGACTAGCCCATGGGCTGTGCCAGGCGTTCTTCAGGGCACAGGGGGCAAGGGCTGCTGATTAAAACCAAGCACCTGCTTCTTTTATAAATAAATGGAGAAATCAAGCAAACAATTGAGTTGTTTAACTAAATGTATTCATATAGACTATAATATCAGGTAGTGAAAATGCTGTTGGGAAAAAAGGTACAGCGGAGTCCAGGGATAGACATTGGTAGGCGGAGAAGCTCTTTCTGGTGGTGTGATAAGGGAAGGCCTTTCTGAGGAGAAGCCATTGGCACAGAGGCTGGGCAGGATCAGGATGTCTCTGGGGAAGAGAATCCCAGGCAGAGAGAACAGGAAGCGCAAAGTCCAGAGCAGGAGGAAGCCGGGTGTGCGAGGAACAGCAGGAAGGCCACTGCCTGAGGCGAAGGGAAGGGACAGACAGAGGCGGGACAGAGGATTAAGTTGGAGCATGCCCGGATTAGGAAAGACATCAGAAGCCGTGATAAGGACTTTGGGTTTCATTTTAAGTGGGATGGAAGTCACTGGAGGGGTGACTTTATGTTCCTTCTCTTAATCCTTATAATAAAATATTATCTCACTTAGTCCTTATCATAATAGCGCGGCAGTGCACACCCGCTGGGACAGGAGGTTCCCTCGCTCGTGTGTGTTTCTCTTGGGCTGTTCAGCAACACGAATGCCAATCAAAGCACTTTTCTGCTAAGAAGCTCAAAGTCCTCTTTGAAGAATCCAGTTGGGATAAATGGGTCCTCTGTTCTGTGTCCATGTTTGGTTTTCAAGCCTAGTCGTCACTGGAGTAGGATCTCGAGTCACCAATGAGCCACTTTGATTCTGCCAAAAGCACTGAGGCGTCCAGGTCCAAAAGAACTGGCAGAGTTGTATAAAAATAGCAGCTATTGTCTTCAGAGTGTCAGTTACATGCCACGCTTGGCTCTACGTCACTGATGTCACTGACGCAGCAAAACATTCCTCGGGAATGAATGAGTCACAGGAACAAAGGACACAACTAGGGAATATAGTCAAGCATATTGTAACAGTGTTACATGGTGACCAGCAGTAGCTGCATCTGTGGTGAGCACAGAGTAACACTGGGTCGCTGAATCACTAGGTTGCATGCCTGAAACTAACGTAACATTATTGTGTGTCAACTGTATTTAAATTTAAAGAAAATTCCTGGGAGGTGGCTGCCATTAGACTCATTTCCCAGATGAGGGCACTTGGGCTCAGAGTAGTTAAGGAACCTGTCTACAGTCACACAGCCTGTAAGAAGCAGACACAGCAATCGATTCTGAATGTCTGACTCCAAATCCTGGCTCTTCATCTGGACGGCCTCTTTCTGGTGGGGAGATCTTTGATCTGAATCTCCTTGAGGCCTTGAGCTCATTGGTTTCTCCACGGGAATCCTTAAGCTGGGGTCTGTGGGCCCTCCCAGGCATTCTTGGATAGAATTCACCATAAACACATACGCACACACATACACAATAACCTGAACCATGTCATTTGTCTCACTTGGAAGGTAGGCAAAGCACATAGTATTAGCAGTACTTCAAACTTTGTCACCAGTGGAAGCCAGATGATTTCATATCATATCAGTGTTATAGATAATATCTTTGATAGTTATTGCTGTTTTTAAATTACAGTCTAAATTAGACTTCCTACTGGGTCTTGTCATTTAGTGTGTTAATAAAAAAGCATATATATTACGATATCACTCATTTGTTAAATATTTTTGATAACTACATTTTAATATAATTGGTTTTCTTTGCAAGCCTATACATTCTTTATATATATCAAAACAATTCTGAGAAGGGGGTCACAGGCATTCCTAGACTCCCAACAGGGTTTGTGGTACATAAAAAGATTGAGCTCTTGTAAAGAGCTATGAAGCAGGCCATTTATTTAATAAATGATTCACTCTTTGGGCACAAAATTTTATGTAATTTCTCTACAGTATCGACAAAACTTGCACATGTAAAAGGCTGAGAATGCCATCGTGTAAATATCTCATTCAGTCATTCATTCCTTAAACAAACAATATTTGGGCACCTACTGTGTACCAGGCCCTACCGACGGCATGGGAGACAGGGTAGACCAGAACTCTGCTTTCACGGAACTGACATTATAAAGGGTCAAGAACAATAGAACAATAATCACATGTATTAGTGTGATTAGCTTAGTGTGATGGGGCCTGTGGCAGAAAGCATGGAGAATTCCCTGACCAAGTAGTTCTTGGCTGAGACCCGAAGGAAGGTGGGTAGGTGCTAAGTAGGCAACAAAGAGGTCGGAAATCCAGGCTCCAGCTGTGCTCAGCCGGGCTGTGCATACAAGCTGATGAGGATGGACTGCCAAATTTTCAGGAATTTTGTAAGCCGGTTGTTCAACATGCCCATTATTGAAAATTAAGTTCTACAAACTTACAATTAAATTATATACAAAACAAAGGAAATAAATATATCTAGCACAGCTCTCGAAGTAGGAACAGGGGGGTCTGCTGTATTCTTAGGCCGTGCAAAGATAGTTGTACTCGAATGGTATTTCTAACCAACGGTTGCTTGGACACTACTCATTTTTCCAGCAAAAAATCCCTACCGGTACACCTGAAGAGCTTAACTCCCACCCTGGCAGGTGAGCTCCTGCTGAGGGTCCTTCAAATACTAACTTGTGCAAATTCCAGGCAACGCGCACACACACTTCTTCCCACGGCACCTGTTTATTCACAAACACTTTTACAATATACGACCACAGAGATAAGATCGCCATGTGTGACCATGGCCATTTGATCCCTGATCTCATGCAGCTTCATTCTTTCTCCCGGCCAGTACTGGACGAAGAAGAGGGGGGTGTATCTCAGGGACGCCTCATCAAAGTGTTCTGTACCTTTGACACTAGCGTCACACTCAGTGAGGTGAGACATTCCCATCACAAGAGGTAGGCAGGAACCAGACTCAGCGTGGAAACGCAGGTTCCTTCCAGAGCTTATGCCTGCTGGTGAAATAACCTTGACCCCAAGATGCCTTCATTTAAACCTTTTCTCTCCTCCCCTTGCCCTGCTTTATGGGAACTCATGAAAGGTAGTCTAGGCACATGTTTACCATGTGATTCAAATGCCTACAGTTTTCCTTTTTGTGCTTTTATTTGCAAATTGATGTCCACTTAGCGTAGCACTGGCAGAAGGTACCATCTTGGAAATCACCTGCCTGTGGCAGCCTTGAGGGGCGGTGCATGAACCCTCTGTGTCCTGAAGCCTTACCCAGGATCTGGCATGTCCCAGCTCCTGCATCCCACCACCGTGAAGCCAGCCAGGGCCATCACTGCCTCCACTGCAGCTTGTCTCCTGGAGGTCGAAACATAGATGTCCAAGATGGGCAGTGTCCATCTTGGTGGACACTGGTGAAAAAGAAGGTGAAAAAAATTTTCTAAGAGTGAGCCCAGGGGTGCCTGGGTGGTTTGGCGGGTTGGGCCTCTGCCTTTATGATCCCGGGGTCCTCGGATCGAGCCCCGAACTGGGTGGGGGGGGGGGGGGCTCCGCCCGGCGGGGGGCCCGCTTCCCCCTTTCTCTCTGCCCGCCCCTGCCTGCTTTTGGTCTCCCCCTGTCAAAAAAAAAAAAAAAAAAAAAAAAAAAGAATGAGTCCAGTGGACCAGGTATGACCAGGAGGGAACAGTGGGACCCGGGTCCCAGGGTGCTGCTCAGGTCTAGCTGTGGGTTGCCATGTGGGACCAGAGCCCAGCGTAGCCAGAGCTCTTGATTTTTTTAAGCGAACTGGAAATCTAGGGTCCCTGGGTGGCTCAGTGGGTTAAGCCCCTGCCTTCAGCTCAGGTCATGATCCTAGGTTCCTGGGATCAAGCCCCATGTCGCGCTCTCTGCTAGGCGGGGAGCCTGCCTCCCCCCCGCTCTCTGCCTGCCCCTCTGTCTACTTGTGATCTCTGTCTGTCAAATAAATAAATAAAAACTCTAAAGAGAGAGAGAGAACTGGAAATCTGGATTTGGAGGACAGATTTCTATCTTTCAGTGCTGCAACTGTTCTAGATTATAAAAAGACCCCAGAATGGACCAGGTGAGTCCGGCCCACAGACCACCAGTCACAGCCCAAGCTAGAGGTGGAACCCTCCCGAGTCTGCAGAGCTGTCTTTCCATCCCCAAGCCCCCCGCACTCAGCACAGAACCTACCCAAGGAGGAACCTAGGAAATGCTTACTGAATGAGTCCGCAAACAAATGGATCAGCCAAGATATTAACATTCTTTCCAACCTATAACCACCATCTCAATTTCTCGCTTTCCCTTGGGTGCATGAATAAAACTGTGTACTTGCCCAGGGACTAAGAAGTTGGGTATTTGTACAATAGTGAGCCCAGCAATGTGGCATGGGACCTCCCCTCATATGCACTGTACTGCTGCCTTACTTCCTATAACTACTCCAAGAGGTGGGTCCGATTAGCAGCTCCGTTGTTTAAAGGAAGAAACATCTGCAAAGCTTCAAGAGATCAAGACACCTGCCTAAAGCCATACATAGGTTGGCAAACATTCCATTGCCTTCAGGGCAGAAGCCAAAGTCTGTGAAGGCCTGCAGGTGTCCCCTTCCTTTCCATTGCCCTAGAGCTGCTTCAGTGGCATCCTCAGATAGCACAAACACCTGCGGGTCTCAGGGCCTTTGCACTCACTCTGCAGGGGATGTTCTCCTCTAAGATCTTCATAGAGATTCACACTGAGATCTCTCCAGGACCCCCTGCCTATTTAAAATCACCACTTCTCATCACTTTCCTATTTCTCTCCCTTGCTTGCTTTATTTTTCTCCGTTTTATCATCTTCTAACATTCTGTATAATTTGGTTTTTCATTTTCTGTTTTTATCACTCTAAGGTTCAACTCTATGAGGACCTTTTTCTCCTGTTTGTCTCTCTGCCATGTTTCTAGTTCTAGAACTGTGCCTGGCTTAGAGGAGGCCTCAGGAAATATTTGTCGGATGAGTAAACGCTCGGGTTTGAGCACAAGTGTTGACGGATGATTTAAAAACTTGTTTCCTTAACCACCATCCCTTGGGGACTAAAGTTGGGGCAGCGTGGCCCACGCCCCTTATATCCTCTGGACTGACTTGCGGGTCCTAGCGCTGCAAGCACTCCTCACCGACTTCATGTCCGAATGACGGAGAAGCTCTTAAAGTCAAGACTGTAACCTCTGACTTGAACTTGAAACCCAACTCTCCATGCCAAGAAGCCAAAGATACAGATTCAACATCGCTTTATATAATTTTGAGTAGAAAGAAATCAGAAACGTAAACAAAGGGGCTCCTCGTGATCCAGTGTTAACTGCTTTTTAAGATTCAGCTCCTAGTGGCTCCTTAATTAGAAACACAGTTGCTGGGTGCCTGGGTGGCTCAGTGGGTTAAGCCACTGCCTTCGGCTCAGGTCATGATCTCAGGGTCCTGGGATCGAGTCCCGCACCGGGCTCTCTGCTCAGCAGGGAGCCTGCTTCCCTCTCTCTCTCTGCCTGCCTCTCCATCTACTTGTGATTTCTCTCTGTCAAATAAATAAATAAAATCTTAAAAAAAAAAAAAAAAAAGAAACACAGTTGCTAGGTGTGGCTCCTAGAGCCTGTGTTCAAATCCTGACTGTGCCATTGGCTTTGGGAAGTTTGTCCCTTGGGGGAGTTAATTAACTCCCGGGAGCCTCAGTCTGCCCCTCTGTCCAATGGGGATAATAATATCACATTTCAGTCAATCAAAGAAGTCACTGAAATGCAACATTATTTTGTAAACCACTAAGAAAGAAAAAAATTGTGACCAGTTATAAGGAGCCCATTGATTCTAAGAGTTATGTGGACTTTAGGAACGTTCTGAGCGGCCAGATAAAACAGAGGACATCCAATTACATTTGAATTGCAGATAAAAAAAAATAAATGTTTTAGGATTAGTTTATCCCACTTGGGACCCACGACTTTGAGCACATCTATACTAAACAATTGTGCACCATTGCCATTTAATCAGAGTCTCGTATTTTTGTTTGCCAGGTCTAGTTACAAAGCCAAAAATAGATACCGGAGACTCCGTGAAATAAGGTAGTGTGGGGCTCCTTGGGAGGTTCGGGTGAAGGAATTAACGGAGGCAAAGCCTCAGATCACGGCCTGGCACCTCGTAGGCACTCAGCAAAGGTTAGAGGTTGTGGTAGGACAGCTTAAATCAGCGGGGCGGCCTCATTCCCACCATCCGCAGCCCCTGGGGGGGGCTCGCCCTTCCATCCCCAAAGCTTAGTGCCGGTCTTCTCATCCTGAAAGAACCCAATCGTATCTATTCCTTCACTAGAGATCCCCCCTTTTTACTCGATGAGTAGGGAAACCCCCTCTTTAGAAAATCAAACGAATGGAGAGTTCCTACTTTCTTTTTCACTCCTTTCTGGACTGATTCATCCATGACTGGAACCCTTTGAAAGCACAAGGAGGGGGCCAGCGCGCTCCAAACCTTCTCTGAAGTCCGGAAAGTGAGCCCTCACCGATGAGCCCCTGCTTGGGCTCTCTGGGCAGTGAGCCGGGGCCTCCACCCATCCGGAAGCCTTCGAGCATCCACCTCTGAGAGCTCAGGTGTCGGAGGCCAATTACATTTCCATCCTACTTGTGAAACCGCTGCTTCATTAGCCTAATTGCAGGATGGCAGGCAGTGGCAGCAGGCGGGCCCGGAAGGGGGCTTAACCCTGTGCCTCCCGGCGCATCCCAGGTCCCACGCATCCTCTCTGCCTCATTGTTGTTCCCCGGCGGTGGTCTGTTCTGAGTCTGTCCTTTGCAAAACAACAGCAACAATAATGTAATAATAATGGCGATATGGACTCGGGGCCAACAATGTTCAACAGGACAAAGTGTGAAGGTGAGACCCAGCCGTTGTCTGAACACTTTCCACCCGCACCCTAGCTTCCCTGCCTGGAAGACACAAGTGCCCACAGCGTCTCCTGAACACAAACGGGTTCTACAGATCAACGACTGCCTTGACGTGGGTAAGCGCAGCACACATGCAGAGGGGGATGGATTCAAATTTTCCATGTGTAGCATCAAGTTAGAAGATGCGGTCTTCCTTCCCTGGATACTTAGTTTTTCTGAATAATAATAAACGATGCCAGTTGAGTGCCGTTATTCGAAGCACACTGCATGTTTTACGTAGACATACTCATCCGTAACTGTCCGCTCGATGTGTTTTGCACAAATGGAATTACACAATACACACGTTTGGGGCCGAACGCACGACCCGGCGGCCTTTACTTTCTACCCAGAAGAGCCAACTCATTCCTTTTCATAAGGCTGCCTCATGGCCAAGTAGGAGGGACACATCCTCATTGATTTCATGAAGCATTTAGGTTACTTCCCGACTTGTGCCATAAAGCAAACAACGTGCAAGGAAGCAAAAGAAACATGGAAACACCCTTGAATTTGTGAAAAGGCAGCTGGAGGCAGGGGCCAGAGTCTGGCTCTCACCAATCAGAAGGCAGCTGGCAGTCGGTGGGGGTGGGAGCAGGGTCCTGAGGGTCCCCTGTGAAGCCCGGGTTAACCCTTTAGTTGCCCATCCCTGGGACCCTCTGGAAGGTTCTGGGGAGACACCAAGGATTGACCAGCTTGGGGAAGCAGCTGTTGGCCTACTGGGGTGAAAACCTTCCTACATTTTAACCATCATTATGGTCCTTCTGGTCGTCCCTGTTGAATTTTGGTTCTATTGGAGTATATCCGCCGATTTCTAATTCTGGATTTCCTGGGTCAAATGGTATGAATTCTTTTCATTTCAACGGGTCTATGATCAAAATTTTCTTTGGAACCTTTTCTTTGGTGGGGGAATAATAATAATGATGATGATGATGGATGAGAGTTAAGTGCCAGCAAAGGGCTTCCTACATCTCACAGCGCACAATCCTCCCCCAAGCGCTGTAGGGCCCGGACCTTCAGGGGAAACTGAGACTCTGAGGCAGGACTGGGATGCAAACCTGTTCCCAGGGTGCCCAGCAGCGTCTATTGACTTTCTAAATCCCAATGGGACATGACAAGTTAAAAGTGAGTTCACATCACACACACACACACACACACACACACACACACACACACACACTCTGAGGTAGATGGAGGCAAGAAGGTGGGATGGAGCCCAGGTTGACAAAAAGACAAAAAGACGAGATAAATGTCAGTCACTTTTAATGCAAACTTGTGGAATAAGGGAGGGGACGTCC
Source organism: Mustela nigripes (assembly GCF_022355385.1). Classification (NCBI taxonomy): domain Eukaryota; kingdom Metazoa; phylum Chordata; class Mammalia; order Carnivora; family Mustelidae; genus Mustela; species Mustela nigripes. The sequence goes on from NC_081563.1 coordinate 132,576,870, forward strand.
GGCGACCGGGACATGGACTTGACCTTCCTGAGCCTCAGGTTCTCCATCAGTTTATGGGAACAATAATCCAACAGCAGAGCTTTTGAGCCAAGTTAAGGTACCACATAGGAGGGCGCCTGGGTGGCTCAGTGGGTTAAGCCGCTGCCTTCGGCTCAGGTCATGATCTCAGGGTCCTGGGATCGAGGCCCGCATCGGGCTCTCTGCTCAGCAGGGAGCCTGCTTCCTCCTCTCTCTCTGCCTACTTGTGATCTCTCTCTGTCAAATAAATAAACAAAATCTTAAAAAAAAAAAAAAAAAGGTACCACATAGGAAACGCCATTGGCCTCACAGGCTGACCTGGGGGCGTTCTTAGGTTTGTGTGCAACTCCAGGGACCCCCTTAAACTTCTGAGAACATGATGTCATAAAACCGTAATAGAGGAGGCAGACTGTCCTAGAGGAGCCTACCATTCCTCCCAACAATGCCCAATTCCAGCTCCCAATCCCACTAAGAATAGTCCAGATATTTTCCCCCCAATTCTATAAAAAATTCGTGTTTATTCTAAAAAAATCAGAAAATATAATTAAGTTTTAAAAAGACAAAAATAAACAACGGATAGCACTCTACTGTGAACATTTGGCATTTATGTTGACAGACATTTATATTTATATATTTAAAAAGACCCAAATATCCTATCGCAATGTACACACCGCTGAGCTGCTACTGCGTTCCCCAGTCTGTTCCCCGCACCGCAGCCCATGTGGCTTTCCTGGTTCCCAGAGGGGACACTTCTGTGCTTTGGATGAAAGCCTCTTTCTTGGTGGCTTTCGCTGCCTTCCCTCTCTGTGCTCCTTAACTGAAAGACAAGATCCGCTTCTTCTGCCTGGTCCCTTCTCCCTGCCCTGGCCTGTGAACCACATGAAGGCAGCCAGCCACGTCTTGTGACCCCAACTCTACCGTTAATAGCTAACGTAGGTGCCCGGCACAGATGAGCTCTGTTCACACTTGCCGAAGTCCTGGGCAAACCTGTGTGACTTTCACTGAATGGAGCACCCAAAGGCAGCACGCCTGTGCCTCCGTGTTCCATGAGAAGGTTCGGGACGGGTGAGCGAGGGACTGAACTGAGAACGTGTTCCTTTCCTAAATCGTGGCCCATGTGCTTTATAAGCTCTTTCAAGAGTTGTGCAAATACCCAATAGTTTTATCACTCACTCTGCATCGTGAGTGCTGGCTCTACCACTGGAGTTCTTGCCAAAAAAGATCTAGGGCAACAGGAATAACATTCCTAATTAATATTGCGCCTGGCTTCACCATATGGTACCCAGATCCTCGAAGTCCTTCACCCAGTGGCTGGTGCACAGAAACCGAAGTTTCGAACACCTCGTGCTGCACCCAGATTTTTTTTCTGGTGCTCTCATCACCGCTTGGTCTTGTTAGGTGCACAAACAGGTAGCTTGCTCCGGTTTTCAAGTATTTGATGTGCTGCGGGATACTTAAATGGGTGCCCACGGTCTCATAGGCAAACCACATGGGGAAAGCCTTGGGGAAGCGGAGGCGGGCTCCTGCAAGATGTGTGAAAGTGTGGGGGTGAGAACGAGCAAAGGCATCCGAGCGGATATGCGTTCATCCCTAAACGAGGGGATCCAAGGGCTTTCCTGGCTTAGGACCATCCTCAGCATCTTCCATGGGCGTCCGTGGTGTTTCCCTCTTTGTCTGTGTGAATGAGCCAGTGTGCTGGGGTGTCAAACCCCCTCCAGAGGGACCGAAGCAGGGTCAGGAAGAAGCGGATGTGAGAACTCAGATCTAGAAAAGAAAATTCATACTGTGCTCCTCACCCAGAGATAACTGCTGACAGTATAGCGATGCAGTGTCTTCAGAATTGTTCTCGGGGCTGTGTGTACACAGGATTTCCCCCGCGTCCTAGTCAAATACATTATGAGCAACTTTTCGTGCCACAAAATACACTTCTACTACTCCCGCTCTTAGGGCTATGTCCTATTCTCTTTTATGGTGGGATGATAATGCGTTATTCCTCCAACGTGAAATATTTATGTTGTTTTCCATTTGCCACCAGCGTGGTTTTTAAAAACACCCACTTACAGGGATGCCTGGCTGGCTTAGTCGGCAGAACATGTGACTCTTGGTCTCGAGGTTGTGAGTTCGAGGCCCATGTTGGGTGTAGATTACTTAAAATAAATACATAAGAAAAAAATAAAGTCATTTTAAAAAGTAGATTAAAAAAAAGATTTATTTATTTATTTATCTATTTATTTATTTGACAGAGATCACAAGTAGGCAGAGAGGCAGGCAGAGAGAGAGGGGGAAGCAGGCTCCCAGCTGAGCAGAGAGCCGGATGCGGGGCTCGATCCCAGGACCCTGGGATCATGAACTCAGCCGAAGGCAGAGGCTTAACCCACTGAGCCAACCAGGCACCCCTAAAAAGTAGATTATTAAGAGAACCATGCGTACCTTATTTAAATTTTTTATTATGCATGAATACCTTTGGAAATGCGTCTATATCATGAGGGTATATAGATCCATAGATTTTCACACACTGAATAAGCCTGAGTAACCAACTACCAGATAGAGACCTAAAATAGTTGAGCACCCTGGAAACTTGTGTGTACCGCCCTATCGTCCATGTGTAAATTTCTGCTTGGTTTTGTTTGGTTTGGTTGAGTTTGGTGGTCATCGGAGGTGCAGAGGTGCGTTTTCTTTTCCTTTCCTTCTTTTTCAGCCTTTGCAGATGGCATCTTGCCTCCAGCCTAGGGAGAGCACGCTCTCTTACTTGTCAGTTGCTGGTAAAAGTGGCTGTGGGCAGATAAGGAGGGCTGTTGATACAAATGGAAGAAGACAAAAATCTAACAAAAAAGAAGCCGTTTAGAGCCGCTGATGAGATGCAGTGGGAAGCCACGAACTTGACCAAGAATGTTGCCCTTCTAACCTCTGAATATGCACCTCCATGGGAAAATTTCCGCCTGGCATTATCTTGTCCTGCATTTAGCAATCAATCGAACATTCCTTTCATCTTCCTTCTTCACTCATTCCATCCAGCAAATATTTTGATTTATTTCCTACTACAGTGCATAGACTGTTGTGGGTGCTAGGGAGATAGATATATATAGGAAGATTCCAAATTAATAAAGCCCTTGTCCTCGGGGACAAACAAATGAATAAGAAAAACATATTGCACGTTGGGTGGGTATGGTGTCCCCTAGAGCATTGGAGTATTTGGAGGGGAGGGGGCTGCTAGCGAGGACAGGAGAAAGGCCCCTGTTTCTAAGGGCCATCAGAGAGGCTCCCTAGAAGGAAACCTTTAGACAGTGGTGTGTAGCCCCTGTGAAGAGCATCCCCGAAGAGGCCCCAGCTGCGGGGCGTGTTCCAAGAACGGGAATGAGACTCAAGTGTTTGGAGTCAGGCGGTCCAGAGGAGCCAGAGGGGGAGCCTGGAGATGGGGTTAAACAGGCAGCAGGTGTGTATGTGTGAGTGTGTGTGTGTGTGTGTGTGTGTGTGTGTGTGTGTGTTGGGGGGAGGGGCGGTGAAGAGGTAGAGGCAGACCGTGGAGAGCCTTCTAGGTTGTTGTAGGGATTTCGTATCTACCCTGAGGGAAATGATGAGCCCTGGGAGGGCTGAGAGCACAAGATTTCCATGACCTGGTTTAGATCACAAAATCTCACCGAGTCCTATTGAGGTATTTATGGGAGGGAAGACCGGAATCAGGAAAAGCAGTCTGGAGGCTAGTCTAACCATCCAGGTGACAGAAGATGCTTTTTTTCCCTTTCAGTTATTTGTCATTTAGCAAACCATCCCCAGACTTGTAGTTTAAAACATCAATGGATTCTTATTTCTCATGGTTCTCTGGGCCTCCTGGGCTGGTCTCCTGCCCCTCGGGCAACGGCTGGGTCATATTTTCCTCCATTTTCTGCATGCCTACTAATTTTTTTTCTTATTGTTTGCCAGATGTGCATTTTACTTTGCTGCAGGATGTTTTCATGTTTCTGTGGATATTCTCGAGCTTTGTTCTTCATATGCTCAAGCTCTGTTCAGTGCTGCTAAGGATGAGAAGCCTTCTCCACTGGTGTCCTGCTCAAGTCACGAGGCTCCGTGAGGCTGTGAGTTCAGTTATCCAGAAAAGGTTTGATCCTCTCAGGTCTTGCTTTTAAGATTAGTTAGGCGGGACCAGAGCTGCACTTCGCATCCAGTTGTCATTTGTCACACCGCAGAGGCAAGACCCCTCCAAGGGCCCTGCGTAGCCCGAGGTTGTATTGTCTGACCATGTGAGGTTGTCCATGCTGACTGTGTAAGGTTGTCCATGTTGACTCTGTGAGGTTGTCCTGGCTGACGGTTTGAGGTTGTCCAGGCTGACCATGTGAGGTTGTCTAGGCTGACTATGTGAGGTTGTCTAGTCTGACTGTATGAGGTTGTCCATGCTGACTATGTGAGGTTGTCTAGTCTGACCATGTGAGGTTGTCTAGTCTGACCATGTGAGGTTGTCCACACTGACCATGTGAGGTTGTCTAGGCTGACTATGTGAGGTTGTCTAGTCTGACTGTATGAGGTTGTCCATGCTGACTATGTGAGGTTGTCTAGTCTGACCATGTGAGGTTGTCTAGTCTGACCATGTGAGGTTGTCCACACTGAC
>NC_081563.1:132581500-132590329 GCF_022355385.1 Mustela nigripes
TATGTGAGCGCCAGTGCTGTTGGCTGAAATCCAACCATGGTTCTTTCTGCAGCCTCAGGAAGTTTCTTCTGGTGTGTGTGCCATGAGTACTCAGCTGAAAGCCTCAGGTGGGTCCTTTGCGGACCTCTGGAGTTCTCTCTGGGCATTCTCTCCTGTACCATGCTGGTGGCTCCAGGCTCCAGGCCTCTCTGCAACACCTCTTCCACTCAAGAGAGTCTGTTCTGCTCCTGCTGGATTTCCCTCTCCACATGCTGTGTGTGAGAGGTCTCTTAGCCATCCCATTGGCGGTTCCTTGCAATGCTGTCTGGAAGAGCTTTCTTATAACACCCAGACTTCTAATGTTCCAGATGAGTCAAACACTCAGAGACATCTCCTGTGGAATGTAATGTTGCCTACCACGTGATTACCTTGACACTTGGGAATCTGACATTGGGATTAAACTGGCATCTATAACTCCTTATTTCAAGTGTTAGGTCTTGGATTTGGTTGTGAGCTTTGTCTCTTCCTTGTTCAGCTAAAGGAAACAGTAGATGGGTGATCCTGGTAGGTAGTCCTTTATTTTAAAAATACATGGGAGAGATTTTACTTCTGGCCAAGGGGCCACAGCGCTCTTTGTTACTAATAGGAAGTAGTGGAATTGGCAAATGATACACTTTTAGAACTATTAGGACATATTTAAGGTACTCTTGTAATGATACCACCCTTACTCACCAGCTTCTGTACTAGCCAAGACCCTTGCTTGGAAGTTGTAGAAGTCCAACTCAGACTAGCGTAAGCAACCCTCTTTAAACAAGTCCCCCTACAGAAATCGAATTGATAGGCTTAGCTCAAAAGCTTCAGAGGTAGGGAGGTAGGGAGGTAAGGCTTCATTCAAACAATGTCTCCACCTCAGTTCTGTTGTCTCTCCCTGTCTTTATTACCAGCTTGGCAACACTGAGTTTTTGTTGGCCTTCATGTTTTAATTTCATAAAGGAATAGAGAACACTTTTTCCAATATCTCTGGCTAAAAGTCCTGTGTGGAGGGGTCCCCCACCTGGCCAGGCTTAGGTCCCGTGCTCACCCTTGGTGTTGGGTTGAGAGGTCGGGCCTGCAGGACATGGTACTTGAGCAAGACTCCCATGGAACAAAGTTTCTCATCCTTGGCAACACTGATACACTGGGCCTTGCCTGTCTTTGTTGTGGGGGTTGTCCTGTGCACAGTGGAAGATTAGCAGTACCCCTTGCCTCTACCTACTAGATGCTGGTACCATTCCCCCTCCACCCCTTGTGATGACTCAAAATGCTTCCAGATGTTCCCAAATGTCCTCTGGAGGGCAAGGTCAGCGCTGTGGGAAAACCTTCTATGGCGGGAGAGTGGTTTTCTATAGGAAGAGATGCTGACTAGGCATATAGGTCTACAACCCATCCCAAGGTGTTTCCTGAGAGCAGTAGGAGGTGGAGCTACCATAGAGATCTGTGACTGTACCACGAACCACTGCAGTGGTTACAATGCAGTATGGTGCCATAACTCTCACAGATTAATTTTGGGAAGGGGTTCATAAAGACTGGGGGACCCCTGGGACAATATGAGGTGTATACGATGTCAGAGCAGAACCAGAAGAAATAGAAACCCTCTGGTGTCATGATGAGAGCTGTAAGCTAAGTCTAAAAGAGCAAGATTTATTTTGGCTCACTCTTATGCTAGGTGTGGGATCTTCCTTTAATTATTTAATCTTTTTTATCTTTGGCTTCTCCAATGTGAAAGATGGTTAATGATACCAGAAAAACCGATCAATAATGTAGGTGAGAGCCCTGGGTAAACTGTCAGTGTCAGGCAAAGGGGAGGTAGGACCTCACCATACCCTTCAATTAATTCAATATGGAAGCTCTTTGGGCGATTTCTGATTGTTGGGGATCGTCCATCCAGATGTGATTTCTGGGTTTTGTCTTCTGTAACTCTTAAGCATCATAATGTTATTTCATTTCCTTCTTTCCATCTTTTCTTCCTTCTCTCCTCCTTCTTTCTCCTCTTGTTCTCTTTCTCTCTCTCTCTTTTCAGTTTGTTGGTTAAAGTAAAGATGTCAATGTTACAAGAAAGAGGATAGTGATTTTTATTTTCTAGTATATTCCAAGAGGCAAAGAAATTGCTCACCTGGTTAATTACTCATCTCTTCTGTTTCTGATGAGAGAAAGAAAGGAAGGAAGGAAGAAGGAAAGGCAGAAACATTTCCAGTTCACGGAGCTAACTGTGGGTGAGAATCCTAGAAATGATACTCTCCTTATGAAGGCAGATATTATGTCCCAACACTGCATGGTGGGTATGTTCTCAGCTTTCTGGCTCTATTCCACCTTGGTAATAACCCAACCGGTTAATTCCGTGGGATTTAAGCTTCTGGTCTTTGTCTGAACACATCAGAAATTGCCAGAAAACGTTTGAACAAATCGTGGAGCCCAGTTGTAGTCAAGGGTAGACTATATCCCAGAAACAAACAAATGACCTAATCCCATGTCAGATGTAGGGGCTAAGTGATTCATCTCTTAAAAGACACTTAACAGTCAATGTTTACTTCCCAAGTGAAAGAGAGAAAATTTGCTTCTTGATTTAAACCAGTTGTAGAAAAATTTCGGAGTGTCACCTTTTGGAGCAAACATTGTTTGACTTTTGGATTAGATTCATGATTTATTATGCAAGACCCTCCTTGGAGTTTTCGGTTAAGAATTCTGTGTTTGTTCCTTTTCTGTTGTAGAGACAGGCTTTTCCTGGGTGACATCTCCTGTGATCGCTATCACTGGATTGTTTTTCATATTCTTGTTTCAAATAGAACAGTTGCTGAAATGAACACATACATTTCTCAGCCAGTAAAATATCTCCTAAAAGGTGCTTTCTCCTCAGCAGGAAGCTCTGGATACTTCTGGGAAAATTCAGCATTTTTGAAGTTGGAGACCACACTAATACTCATCGTGATTTACATGTGAATAGTACAAACTACAGGAAATCAGAGAGAGATTGAGAGAGGGAGAGAAAGAGAGAGAGGGAGGAAAATTTTATTATGTGCTTGGCGAGGAGTCTCTGAATGTTTACAGTCTGGGAACGGATACAGCAGAAGTCTTTCTGCTGCAGTTAGGGAGGGCCTCCATTCCCTCCCACTCCCCACCCCCATCTACAGCCTGGGAGTCAAAATAATACTCTTCCTACACTTATTAGGTTTCCCCCCCTCGGCATATTTCTACAGCTGGAAATTAAGGAAGCACGGAAGCTGAAGGATGGCTTCCAAGCTGGGCTTATTCCTAGGGTCGTCTCTACCTCTTCCAACAGTTTCTGTTTTGTTATGTCCTAAGGACCCATTTCCGTCCTAAAAAATTTGGCTATGCCTTCTTCTCTGAATGTTTGTTTCTGGGTCCTTTACTGATATTGCCATTTTGACCGGAGGGCTGAGGACCCCAGAGCCAATCCTCTGTGTGGGGACCTCTGCAGACGCATGAATTGGGAGTCAGTGTGTGTGTGGAATGGGGGACAGGAAGGAGTCACTTCTGCTTCTTGAAATACATCCTCGAGCATCCATGGCTGTCCACCCACGCAGCGTGGAGCTGGCCATTCCAACTGCTTTTTGGTTTTGAGATGACAACAAACAGACATAATAACCCGAATCATTCCTCTTATTCAAGACTATCTGAGAACTCTGGCCACAACCTTATTTTTATAAAAGCATAACATATTAGTAACTAGAACAAAATTCTTTCCCAGGGCTCCCTTAGGTAATGCCTCCCTAAATAATGTCTCATAGGCATGAGTCAGTCTCAGGAGCTGACCATTAAGCCACTGGCCACCCTTGAATTTTTTTTTTTTTTCTTTAGAATCTCTGGGAATAACTGGAAATAATTTTAGAGAATAAAGGAAATGCTCTTTGTCCTTCCTTTTCTTCTCTTTCGGGAGATAAGAAGAGACAGAGTCTTTGATTCAAGTACGGCCAAGATCTAGGAATAAAACAAATACAGGAGAATTCTTTCCTAAGTGGTAGACACGGCCCCGTTTCCCACAGCTTAGGGATCTGGTCTACATCAAGGTTTTAGTGTGTGGGCTTTGTGTCAACAACACAGTGTGATCTGCAGTGTACCTAGGGCTCCCTAGATATGAAAGCAAAAGCACCGAAATGATTTATTGTATTGGATTTGAATTTACTAATTACAGCCCTTGAATCGTGTACAAAATCTCATTGTTCTACTATCAAACATTGTGTGCATTGTCAAGTTTAATTAAAATGCCGTGACCCCGTGGCAACTGTCTCTGATGGAATCCACCACCTAATAAACAGCTCTCTGACTGAGCACACCTGACATTTTAAGGGCTTCCCGATGATCAAAGTTCAACTACATTTTATCGTTTCAACAGCTCCCCTGCTTCAATTTTTGTTTACTTTCATTTCCCCGGGGCAGAACTCTCTAATCTGGGCTTAAGTTTTTATACTCGACTTTGGAAAGGTGCTCAAGTTACCCTGTTCCAGCAAGAGCGATGTTCTTACTATGGGAGATGTGTAAAGAGTCTCCACTCATTTTTAAGCAGAATCGCCACGATGGTGCATTTATCCTGTAGATCCAGGAAACACAATTATTGTTCGGAACTGGACTAGACCCCGAGGGACATGGAGCTCTGCTGTGTTCCCGCCCCAGACCCCCACCACTGGACATGGGTTTTATCAGAATTAAATAAAAATGGATGATATGGTTGCAAATGGCTGCAGGGAAGGGAAAATCTATTTGCAAGATCTTTATGACTTGTGCCTAAATAAGATTGTTCTCTGATCATTTGCTGACTGTTTATAGGAGAAAACCATTATTCCTGGCTCCTAAGTCCAGAAGATGATCACACAAGGAAGTACAATGTATTTCAACCGTTTTTACTCCCACAGTTTCCCTATGAGTGCTCAGGCAATATGTTGGCCGACAGGGAAATGAAGGAACAAGCTCTAAGCAGTTTTTTTTAGAAATCAAGATTTATCTACTTCTTAGGATAATCAAATTTTACTTCCTCAGAAAGACCTCCCATGAACAACTTCTGTGAAACCCTGCCAGGGGCCCCTCCCATCTCTCCCCACTTTCTTGCCCTGCTTTGTTTTCCTTCAAAGCATTCATCAATAAGAAGTATTATATTGATACAGAGGTCTTTATCTACTAGCATAGAAACTTCTAGAACAGCACCACCCAGTAGAAATACAATGCAAGCCACATGTGAAATGAAACATTTTTGGGGAACCCCATCAAAAAGGGAAAAAGAAACAAATGAAGTTAATTATCATAGTATGTTTTTTTAAACCCTATGTGGCATTATCACATCAATGTCAGATCACTATGAAATGATTGTGAGTTTTCTTTTTTCTTTAAAAGATTTTATTTATTCATTTGCCGGAGACAGAGATTGAGCACAAGCAAAGGGAGCAGCAGGCAAAGTGAGAAGGAGAAGCAGGCTTCCCGCTGAGCAGGGAGCCCAACATGGGACTCGATCCCAGGACCCTGGGATCATGACCTGAGCTGTAGGCAGCCATTTAACCAACAGAGCCACCCAGGCGTCCCTTAAAATGATTGTTAATGAGATAGTTTTATAATCATTTTTCAGACCAAGTCTTCAAAATCTGGTGTCTCTTTTACACTCACAGCGCATCTCAATCTGATGAACCCTCTTTCAGGTTCTCTGTGGCCGCGTCAGTCTTTTGCCTGACATATTGGAAAGTGTAGCTCTAGGATATAATCTCCAGGCAATTAGTGACTTTGTTATATTGGCTAAGCACATGCAAAGTACACAGTGAATAGCCAATGAAATAGCATATGAATATTAAAATGATAAAGACCACCACTACTTACCCCAAGGTTTGTATATTAGATGTTTGCGACATGCTGCAGTGTCTTTGTTTTCTCTTTTTCCCAGCATTTTCCTCTTGCCTACTTCTTTAAGAATGCCTAAATGCAAAAAAGGTCACCTTGGACTTTCATTCTACTGCTGCACTAATTTTGCTGGGAAAAGTCAGTACGGGATCCCATGGTGACTCCGCCCACACGCCCCTCCAAATGGACTCGTTCAAGTCCCATCTCTACTTGGTGTTGCTCCTCTTAGTTTTATGTTCTCTCCTTTAAATCAGTTCTTGAGCGGCCTAATGAGCAATGGTTCATACCATTTTTTAAAAAGATCACACATCCCTTGCTTAACTGACTGAGCCACCCAGGAGCCCCTCAGTGATGCCTTTCTTAAAGAAAAGTCTGGAAAAAAAAAAAAAAGAAAGTCAGAAAAATGAACTTCAACTTATTGTCTTTTGATTTTTAAAATTAGCTCCATTTTGGAGGAGGGAGGTGTTGAAAGGAACCCAGCAGCGGGGTTGACTGAGTAGGGCTCCTTCGCTACAAGCTGCTTGTCTTCTTCCTGGAGTTTACACACCAGGGGTGGGCGGGAATGAGGCTGGACTTCTGAGTCCAAGAGTTTTTTCCAGGAGCTCCTTATTGAATGTTTTTCTCACTTCCTCGTGGGCCGCGTGCTGCCGCCATCATTCAAAGTTGCTCCTTTCTCCCTCGCTCCTCCTGCCTCCCCCTCCTCTTTCCCGCACCTGTCTTCACTCTTGTAAAACTGAACCAAGCACTGTGTCAGGCATGGGGACACATGGGTGAAAAGTCAGACACCCACGGCCTCCATCTTCGAAATCCAGCTTGAAGAAGCTGTTGGCATCGAAGTCAACAGGTAAGTCAACAGCAAGCCGCAACCGTTCTGCAGAAGGTCCCAGAGGTCAGAAAGCGACCGGGGTGCCGACTTGCTGGCTGGCCCCGCTCTGCAGCTGGAGGGAAGGCCAAGGGCACCAGGTGCAGCTGCTTGAGGAAGTAAAAGTCTCATTTCTTTCCGGCTGAGAGGCCTGAGCAAGCACAGCTGTCCCCAGCCCTACACATCCAGCCTGGGTCTGGAGCCCCATTTCTTTCTCGTTCTGAGGAGGGTAGTGTTTTCCCAGGCTGCACACCCCTGTGGCTGGGTGGCTGTGGTCCTTCCTTTAGCAATTGGCCCAGAATTTGCAAAACACATTTCTAGACATACGCATACACCTTTACAATGGATACGAGTTGACTTTCAAATGACACTGTGCCTTGTCACAGATAGGGACCGTTGACCTTGAACAACACAGGTTTGAACTGTTACGCATTTTTTGATCAACAGAGTACAGTACTGCAAACGTATTTTCCTGATGATTTTCTTAATAAATTGCTTTTCTCTAGCATACTTTATTGTAACAAAGCAGCATATAATGCACAGAAGATACAAAATATGTGCTGACTGTGTGTTATTGGCAAGGCCTGTGGTTAACAGTGGGCTATTAATAGTTATATTTTGGGTGAATCAGAAATAGTTAAGTTTTGGAGGTGTCTCGCTGAATGGGCTGGAGTCTTGACCCTCATGTTGTTCAAGGGTCAACTGTGCTAACAAAACCCTCATTCCTTGTGTCATTGCTGCCTTTTCCCTTACTCATAAGCATACATATGTACACACAAGAACATGTAATTGAATACATTGTTGCGATTATTATTTTTTTAAGATTTTATTTATTTATTTTGACAGACAGAGATCACAAGCAGGCAGAGAGGCAGGCAGAGAGAGAGAGGGAAACAGGCTCCCCGCTGAGCAGAGAGCCTGATGCGGGGCTCGATCCCAGGACCCTGAGACTATAACCTGAGCTGAAGGCAGAGGCTTTAACCAACTGAGCCACCCAGGTGCCCCAATTGTTGCGATTATTATTTTGAGTACGCTGTCATCTGTGAGATCACTGAAGAATTAAAAAAAAATCAATTTTTATTTTACTTTCACTGTTTCCATCTCTGATACTCTGCTTTTCTTTATACAGATTCCAGCTTCTCACCTGTATTATTTTCCTTCTCTGTAAAGGACTTTTTTTCCAGTTTTATTGGGGTATACAGATTAATGATTTGACTTTCATATGTTATGAAATGATGACAGTAAGTTTGTTAACTTCCACCCTTTCGTCTAACACCAAAATAAAGGGAAGAAGAACTTTTTTTCTTCCGATGAGAACTCTTCGCATCTACTCTCTTACCAATGTTCGAACTCGAATACACCGCACGGCCGCTAACGACAGACGCCCTGCTGTCCTCACATCCCTAAGCACCTGTTTATCGTGGAATCACAAGTTTGTGCCTTTTTCCCACCTTCATCCAAAGTGGAAGAATATCTTTTAACATTTCTTTTTTAAAAAGATTTTCTTTATTTGAGGGAGAACAAGGAAGAGAGAGAGAGAGAGTGTGTGTGTGTGTGCACGAGAAGGGGGAGCAGCAGAGGGAGAGGGAGAAGCAGACTCTCTCCTGCTGGGAGCCCAAGGCGGGACTCGATCCCAGGATCCTGGGATCACGACCTGAGCCAAAGGCAGATGTTTACTCGACTGAGCCACCCAGGTGTCCTCTTTTAGTATTTCTTGCAAGGCAGATCTATTGGTAACAAATCCTCTCAATTTTGTTTGATGACTTAAAAAAATTATTTTTTAATTTTTCCTTCCCCTTGGAAGGAAATCTACTTCATTCTACTCTGCTCTGTGCGTGCTTGGCTTCTGAGGAGTCAGATGTTGGGTTTTTTTTTTTTTTTAAGTTTTTTCTTTCTTTCTTTCTTTCTTTCTTTCCTTCTTTCTTTCTTTTTTTTAAAGGTTTTATTTATTTATTTGACAGACAGAGATCACAAGTAGGCAGAGAAGCAGGCAGAGAGAGAGAGAAAGGGGAGAAGCAGACCCCCGCTGAGCAGAGAGCCTGATGCGGGGCTCAATCCCAGGACCCTGAGATCACGACCTGAGCTGAAGGCAGAGGCTTTAACCCACTGAG
>NC_081563.1:132590429-132613264 GCF_022355385.1 Mustela nigripes
ATGACAGACAGAGATCACAAGTAGGCAGAGAAGCAGGCAGAGAGAGAGAGAAAGGGGAGAAGCAGACCCCCGCTGAGCAGAGAGCCTGATGCGGGGCTCAATCCCAGGACCCTGAGATCACGACCTGAGCTGAAGGCAGAGGCTTTAACCCACTGAGCCACCCAGGCGCCCCGAGTCAGATGTTGTTAACCTCTTTGCCCCCTTGTATGAAAGGGGTTTTCCCTCTGACTTCTTTCGGGATTTTCTCTTCCTATTGGACTTTCTTCAATTTAAAGAGGATATGCCTAGAGGTAGTTTTGGGGGTGGGTTGGGGGCGGGGACGTTCCTTTCTGCCTCCTCCACCTGAGCTTTCTGGATCTGTGGTTTGGTGTCTGGCATCAGCCGGGGACATTCGGAGTCATTATTGCTTCAAAGTCCCCTCTGTGCCTTTCTTTCTTCTCCTCTGATGGTCCCACTCTGTGTGTTACACCTTTTTTAATTGTTCCACAGTCCTTGGATATTCTGTTCTGCTTCTCCAACCCCCCCCAAGTCTTTTTTCTCCTTGCTTTTCAGTTTTCATGGTTTCTGTGGAAAATACCATCAAACTCAGAAATCCTGTCCTCTCCAGTCTACTAGTAAGCCAGCCAGTCAGAAGCATTCTTCCTTCCTGTGACATGGTTTTATCACGAGCATTTCTTCCTGGTTCTTTAGAAGACCCATCTCTCTGCTCCCACTGCCCACCTGTTCCCACACGCTGTCTACTTTATTCATTAGAGCTCTTAGCATCTTAATTACAGTTTTAAATTCCTGCTCTGATCATCCCGACAGCCCTGCCAGGCCTGAGTGTGGTTCTGAGGCTTGATCTGTTTCTCTAAACTTTTTTTGTTTCTGTTTCCTTTTTATATATGCCTTGTACTTTATTTATTTTATTATTATTTTTTTTACTGACATAATGTGACAAGTAGAAGGAACTGCTATAATTAGGCCTTTAGTGATATGGAGGGAGGTGGGGGGAGTGTCCTTGACTCCTGGGGTCAGGTCTCAGCCCCGTCGTGAGCCTGTGTCTCCCTGTGAACTTCACTACAGCCCCTCCCCGTGGCTGGCCCAGGACGGCTAGAAGGGGCTGGAGTTGGTGTCTTCCTTCCCCTACAACAGCGCTGATAAAGGCCAGCACATTGGGCCCTGGCTAACTAGCTTCCCCTGAGGGCAGGCCTCCTGCAGAAGAACACGACCACGCTCTGGGGTATTTCAGACTTGTTCCTGTTCCCTTCCCCTTCCGGAAGCACAAGGGGGACTTTTCTCTGATATTCCCTGGGAGAAGCTCTTGGAGGTGAAACTTGCAGATGTGTCCCTTCTGACTGGAACCCCTGGAGGTTTTGATTTTCTGTCCAAACCCCACCTGTGGCCACTCACCGGTTTCAGCAGAGGTTTCCCCACACGGGGCACCATCCCCCCCACCCCAAAAGTGAGGCTCTAGCAGGTGGTGATTTTCTCTAGCTGCCTCTGTCCCTCCAGGTCTGGAGGCGGTGGTTCACAGCGGCCTCAATTCTCTTGCAGATCTGAGAGGAGCTGTTAACGCCTCAGCTCCTTCAGCTTTCCCCTTGTTGGCAGGACCGAGGGGCGACTTCTAAGCCTCTGGGTGCTTCACCAGAAACCGGAAGTCTGCCTGCCAGTCCGAAGAACCAAAAAAAGTGATTGACTGAAAATGTCAAGTAGAAAAAGAATAATTGGGGGGGGAGCATTTATTGGGTTAGAAATGGAAGTTTGGGGCTTTTGCTGGAGGTTTCAAAGGTGCCTGAAAGAGAAAGTTTTGATGGGTAGACGGGCCACATGTGGGAAAATGGTGTTACTGAAGAGCCCGTGGGCCAGCAGAAGGCGAACTGAATTCTGCTTTTGCAGTACCCGGTTGCGTGTCCAGACCTGTCACTTCATTTCTGTGGGATCCCCTTTCTTACCCAGAAGCTGGGAATGGGACACTTACCAGAAGCTGGGATGGAGAGAGGAGACATTCGTATAAAGCGTGGAGAGGAAGACACATTGTGCACGTGATAGAGAAACAACGCAGACTTCATTGTAGAAGTACGTTTTTTCCTTCCTCAAGTACAAAGAGAAACTGAAAGAATGTGCACTGAATTCTAGAAGAACACAGGAAGCTACTCAAGGTTAATACCATGTACATTGGGCTGGAGAACATTATGCGGAAAGCACATTGGGGCAACCTAGAAAAAGCGATTCATGAGTCTGGAAACCTCTGGCAAAGTGTAAGAGGGTGAGCTCTTCTTCTTGGAGCCTTGTCTGTACTGGGAGGTTTCTCCCTTGAGAGAATCATTTTATTTTATTATTTTTTTAAAAGACTTTTTATTTATTTGACAGAGAGATCACAAGTAGGCAGAGAGGCAGGGGGGAGCAGGCTCCCCGCTGAGCAGAGAGCCCGACTCGGGGCTCAATCCCAGGACCCTGAGATCATGACCTAAGCCGAAGGCAGAGGCTTAACCCACTGAGCCACCCAGGTGCCCCGAGAGAATCATTTTATAATATAGGAATTGAGAAGGAAGAGAGAAACATATTTTTTTTTTTAAAGATTTTATTTATGTATTTGTCAGAGAGAGAGAGGAGCGAGAGTGAGCACAAGCAGACAGAGTGGTAGGCAGAGGCAGAGGGAGAAGCAGGCTCCCGGCTGAGCAAGGAGCCCGATGTGGGACTTGATCCCAGGATGCTGGGATCATGACCTGAGCCGGAGGCAGCCGCTTAACCAGCTGAGCCACCCAGGCGTCCCTTTTTTAAAGATTTTATTTATTTATTTGACAGACAGAGATCATGAACAGGCAGAGAAACAGGCAGAAAGAGAGGAGGAAGCAGACTCCCTGCTGAGCAGAAAGCCCGATGCGGGGCTTGATTCCAGGACCCTGAGACCATGACCTGAGCTGAAGGCAGAGGCTTTAACCCACTGAGCCACCCAGGTGCCCCAGGAAGAGAGAAACATCTTACTAAAAGCAGTAAATGACTGGATAGAAAGCTGCTGCTTTTTTTTTTTTTTTTTTTTTTTTTTAAGGTAAGCTCTGTGCCCAACATGGTGCTTGAACTCACAGTCTCGAGATCAAGAGTCACATGCTCTACTGATGGACCCAGCCAGGTGCCCTCTCTTTTTTGGGGGTGCCAAATCTTAATCCATTGTCAGACGCACCACTAAAAAAAGTCTGGTACTGCGCAGCACCATCGTCTGGTGGCTGGGAGAATGACCTTGTGTAAAACACGTCGACGCCCCCTCCCTCTTTGAAAATGTCCATCTTCTGTTTCCTCCCCACTCTGAGGCAAGTGAAACGCTGAAATTAAGCCCCGGCTTCTCATCGTGGTTAGCAACACGTACTTGGAGCTGGTCTGCCCTGGATGTGCAGTCTGGGCCGGCCACCCCTTCTCCTCGCGGGACCGGGGATGAGTGAACGGGCATCCCTGGGTCTCCATCGTCTCCCATGTGAAATGGCAGGTGTTGCAAAAATAGGACATTGGTCATCCCCGAAACGACTCGATCTTGGCACCTGAACAAAGTGTAGTTGTCGTAATTTCTAGAGAAGAGGTGGTTGAGGAGGTTTTCACAGCCCGAATGCTTCTCTGGACATAGTCACTAAGAAAGACTGTGTTGAAATCGAAGAGACAATTCAGAACAAGTTTCAAGAAGCTGGGAAAATAGGGAATTTGGGACGATCAAGAGTAATCCTGCCACCTGGAAAAGAAGGCAACACCCTCCTGTGGTTTTGGCTTTCCGAGAATCACTTCTGCATCCGGGCTTTAAGTGGACGAAGATGGAAAGAGATTGAGGAAGAGCTGATAGAAGGGCAAATGTGTTCCACTTCCCAGAAGGAGTCAGGAGCTATGCTGCTTCTCTGATTGTGGGTAAACTGAGACCGGCCTGCAAGGGAGACCTGCTGCCATCAATGCCTATGAAGCTCTTACAGCAGTAACAGGCACCAACCAAGCCCAACCCCACACCGTGCTGCTGTTGCTGCTTTGGTCATCACCCCCAAAGCCACGTTCCCAAGGAGAACTTCCCTCAAGGGGGCCAACCTGGCTCTTGAGGGAAGCGGGTGCAAAATCTCACTCCTGTTATAAAGCACACGTGTATGTCACAATACATACACAGATACGCAGTAGATCAGTGGTATTATCTCCTGGGGGGTAGTTCGAGAACTTTATACAAAGTCTGCAAAGTCTACAAGGCTTCCTTAAGCGGGTACAAGGCAGAAGCATGCTGATAACCCTGGCTGACACTGGCTTAACCAGGTGGGAGGAACATGGAACATGGAACATGGGAGCGGGGTAGGTACCCGATGTAAGAATAAAAATGGAGGGACCTCAGAAGGTGGGAAGGTGGTGGGAGGTAGACTTTGTGTGTGCAGCAAGCCTGATAAATGAAGTAGAAATGTCCCCTGAAGAAGGAACATAACCCTGATTGCTTCCCCTTCTTCCCGGTTTGGAAGGCTGCCTTGCATAGGGAGAAGAGAACAAAGTTCTTGAGAATTCTGGATCTGCCATTCATTCGCTGTGTGGTCTTGGGAAAGCGGCTGACCTCTCTGAGCCTCATCTATCACCCGAGGCTAGCAATGTGAGCGTCTGTGTCAATTACTTGAGGAGTAGCAGGTGTTTGGTAAATGCGAAGTCATTTTCACACTGTCCTCCTGGTCGAATAGTGGGGCCGATGAACTAGCAGTGGCTCAAATTTTCAGCAAGAGAAATTCATTCCTTTGAGAGGAACTTCTATCCCTTGACATTTTATTCAAAGTTTAGTCCTTCTCTTTTCTGTCTAGCCTTCTCTTCCAAAACACTGGCTCTTGATTTTCTTTTGAAACTTCTGATGACACACGCACTGAGGATGCATTCTGTGCCCAGCATTGCACGCACATTATTTTATTTAAACCTGAGAACAGCTCTGTGAAGTCTTGTACTGGGTATTCATCAGTTTTTAAAAAGTTTTAGCCATTTTCACAATCGTTGGGGGAGGCTCTTGTGGAGACTGAAGATACTGGAAATTCTTCTCATTTGCTTGTCACGAGTATCTATTCTTTTATTCATGTCTGTTCAAATCTTTCGCCCATTTAAAAATATTGGGTGGTTTTGGGGGGCCTGGCTGGCTCAGTTGGTAGAGCATGCAAATCGTGGGGTTGTGAGTTCGAGCCCCAGGATGTGTGTAGAGTTTACTTTAAAAATACTGGGTGATTTGTTTCCTTATTACTGAATTTTGGAGGTTTTAAAACTTACATTCTGGATGCAAATATGTGAATTGTCAGGTATATGATTTGCCAATACTTTTCATTTACTATGTGACTTGCTTTTTTTTTTTTTTTTTCCCTGTTAACAGTGTCTTTCTCAGAGGACAAGTTTTAAATTGGATGATGTCCGGTATATTAAAATTTTCCTCTTTAGATGGAGGTTTCAGCATTGTAGTTAATGTTTTTAAATACCATGAGCCAATCAAAATGCATCTGTGGTCCACATTCGCCCCTCGGGTCCAAACTTGGGGGATTTTTAGACTAGCAGAAAGCTCAGGGGCTGCGAAATTCCCAAAATCATACCTTTTGGGTCTCCCACAGCGGGGACTATGATGGATCGAGGTCCCCAGATGTTGCGCTCTGGGATGGATCGGCATTTGTGCGAAATCCACGTTCCCTAAGGTTGCTCCTTACCTGGGATCGCATGCCACAGGGATACGAAAGCAGGCTCCTTTTGGGGAGACACGGGGCTTTGGCAAAGCTTTCTGAGAAGTGCTTATAGTCTCAGACCTTTCCCACCTCCCTGTTCTTTCTTCTTTTTCTAGAGGGATGTGGTCGGCCTCTTCTCCCAGCCTCCTCCGGCTTCCTCCCCATCCTCCCCTCCTAAGAGTTTCCCCAGTAAGTGTCTTGTATGTCTTTTCCCAGCTTGGCGTCTGCAAGTCTGCTCATCAAATAAGTAATCCAATACTGGGGATCCCTTGCTTCAGGAATCCACCGGCTCTCCCGCCAGGCCTGGCAGGTGATGCAAATGAGTAAAGTGGTTCAGGTGAGGACTGAGAGGAATGGAAACCCCGTGCCCCATCTCACATGGACAGCGTCTGTCTCATTCTGATTGCGGCCAAGTTGGAATGTGAGCCCAGGGTTGTACATCATTAGATTTTAAAGGAGAGAAAATGGCAGAAAAGTTACAACCCCTAATTCAGTCTGCTCACTTGGCAGAAGAAGGAATCAAGGCAGGAAAAAGAAGTGCCTTTCCTCAGGGTACCTATGTCTGAGGTGGTAGAACGTGGCCAGAATCAGGAGATGCCAGATTCGCTTCTAGCTCTTTCCTTTTTTCCTCTCTACTCATTATTGGGTGTTGCTGTGGGTCTGTATTAGTTATCTATTTCTGTGTAACAAATTATCCACGCACAAGAAATACAGCAACTCATTGCACGACACTCAGTTTCTGTGGGTCAGAATCTGGACCCTGCATTCAAGGTGGGAGTTCAGGGTCTCATCTGAAGGCTCAGCGGGAGCGTCCAAGCTCATGCAGCTCTCGGTAAGATGTGCTTCCTCAAGAGTTGCTGGATGGAGGATTTCAGCTCTTTTCTTGCTGTTGGTCAGAGACCGCGGGCATTTCCTTGCCCCTGGGCTTTCCAGCATGGCGACTGGCTTCGTCAGAATGGGAGAACTGAGAAGGCAGTAGAGAGAGTCTGCTAGCAAGATGGAGCTCATGGTCTTTGACACCTAACCGTGGAATTGACTTCCCATCACAGTATTCCATGTGTTAAGAAGTCAGCTGGCCAGCCCCCACTTGAAGGGAGAGCATTACCCAGAGATATGGATGCCAAGAGGTGGGGACCGCTGGGAGCCGTTGTCTGCCATGGTTTCTAACGTCTTTCTTGAAAAATGGAAAGTCCCCAATTATGTTTGCCTTTCTTCTCTAAACCGGGAAACTAGTCTAGAGCAGAGAGGTCAGGGATCTACCTCAAAATGAAAATAAGTGCTAGTGTAACTGGAGAAAAACGATTGAGAAGGGAGAACCAGATTGATGGGAACAAGAAGGAAAGAAGTGGCAGGGGTCGGGTGAGGCAAGAGGAAGCTGCGAGCCAGGGCAGCACCCTGCTGTCCTCACCGTGCTCTCTTCCCATTGGTACTTTGCTATGGGCAGGCAAGACTGACCTAGATTGCGTTTAGCAAAATTCAGGACATTGCTTTTGCAGAAAGGATTTGCTGTCTGGATAACCATATATTTTTTTTCTTCTAGTAGGAGGAGTGTCCATAATTGTTGAGAAATACCCAGATCTAAACAAAGAAACTGTCTCCTTTGCATACAGGAAGTGTAGAACAGTGACCAAAGCGAGAACCTGGAATATTCTCCCAGGCCCAGCCTCACAGCCCGCCTGCAGTCCAGCGCCTTCGCCCCACTGGGTCCTCAGAACAAGTGGGACGTTGGTATTATACTCATTTTACAGAGTAAGAAATGGAGACTCCCAGAGATTATGAGACTTGCCCAATGTCACATCCAGGCGGGGCTGGAGCAGAAACGGACCCCTGTTTATTTCACTCCAGTATCCTTCCGCCAGAGCATTTCCCAAACTTTATTTCTTCATGTCTAAACCATCCTAACCACTGCCATACCTCGGATCACTTACTCTATTCTCACATACAGACACATTTTACTACTCGCTCTCCCTGACAGTCAATGGTCCAGGCTCCAGCCTGTGGTAGAGCTGAGCTCAATCCCGAGCCTACCCTGAGCTGGGTCATTCTGCACCAGCGACTGAACCTCTCTGAACTGTAAAATGGGGTGCCTGGGCTCACCTTGTTGGGTGACAGAGGCACCAAGTAAGATCCTGGAACTAAATCACGAGGCACATGGTAAGTGCCCCGTCAATATTTTGTAGAAGGGACCCTCAAGGAATGGGCTCTAGTTTTATTATCGCCTCTCAGACATGTATCCATGCTTAGCACATTTCCAACAATATCGTCAATATCAAGGAATTCCTTAGTACTGTCCATGACCTCCCCTAAATCTGCAATTAAATATTTGTTAAAACTGGAATGTAGATTTAATGTCTTGTGGTTTAAGACAATATCGAATAGCCTTGTTATTCTGGATAAAATCAGGGAAGCTAGATAAATACATTTGCTATAGTTTCTTTTTTTCTTCTTCTTTTTACTTGTGGAAACCATGATGACATAGCATCATGATGAAGATATAGATCCAGGCATTCATAAAATATGGTTTTAATTTCTGTGTGCTCCATTCATTGGCTTAGTGACCTTGGTTTTCCACTTAAATTTCATGGAGTCAGTTGGGATTGCTCTTAACTTGTAAGTAGCAACAGCCAACAATAACCCAACAGAGACTTCAATGAACAGGCTATTTTTTTTTTTCTCTCACTTAAAAAGAAATCCAGAGGCAGGCAGGCAGTTACTATAATGCTTCAATGGTTTAAGAATGTCAGAGCTACGCAGCTCTCTCCATTTACCTCCTTCTTCTTTTTAAGATTTTACTTATTTGAGACAGACAGAGAGAGAGAGAGCTCCAGAGAGAATGCATAAAGTGGGGGGAGGGACAGAGGAGGAGGGAGAAGCAGACCCCCCACTGAGCAGGGAGCCTGATGCAGGGCTCAATCCCAGGACCCAGAGATCATGGCCAAAGGCAGACGCTTAACCGGCTGAGCCACCCGAGGGGGTCCCCATCTCAACCCTACTTGATGCTTGCAGGATGTATTACCCACAGCACTTTCCAGTCGGGAAATGAAGACAGTAGAACTAAGGACATCTTTTCCTTCCTAAGACACAAAACTTCCTGAGACCCCGATCTCCTGCCTTTGCTGTACTGGCTTGAATTGTGTCATATTGCTGTGTTGCAAGGGAGCCTGGGGAAGGCTGTAGCATGGTTATGGGGCAGAGGCAGGGACCGGTGTGAGAATTTAATGAGATAATACACTTATCTGGGAGAGGGAAACTTGATTTCAGAGTCCTGCGGTGAGTAAGTATCAGACACAGGGCAAAAACTTGCTTTTTTCTACCAGACTGGAAGCTCCACGAGGGGGGGGGGGGGTTGTTCCATTTTTCTTGTTTATTGTTCTAGCTTGATGCCTGGAACATGGATAAACACATGGGGCTGCTCAGTAAATATTTGATAAGTGAATGAACAGTTAATGATAATTTGATATGTTTCTTTAGCTTACCATCATTCACCATTGTCTCAAAAAACATTTATTCAATGGCTATTAAATGAACCTCAGAACATAAGAGACCTAAAGCCAGGACTTTTGTCGGTATATTATTGATTGTCTGCTGTGTAACAAATTGCCCCAAAATGTAGCAACTTCACAACTTCACAACTTTCTTATCTCATCTAGTGTCTGAGGTCAAGAATCACTGGTAACAGTTTGAAGGGATGGTTCTGGCACCGGGCCTCTTACAAGCAGTGAAGATGTTGGCCGAAACTGCCAACATCTCAAGGCTCGACTGAATACAGTTGGATTATCTCCTTTTAAGAAGGTGCACATGCGTGGCTATGGGCTGGAGGCCTTCATTCCTCACGGTGTGGGCTTTTCCATAATGCGCTGGAACACTCTCAGAACACAGCAGCTGGCTTCCAGAAGGAATGAGAGGGAAACAGCAATGTATTTTATGACTGGCCTTAAATACCACATAATGTCACTTGCACAATATTCCACTCCCCAGAAACAAGTCACCAGGTTCAGCCTACACTCAAAGCGAAAGGAAACAGCCTCTGCCTTTTGAAACAAGGGAGTGGCAATGAACTCACGGCATTCAGGGACATATTTTAAAACCACGGCTGTCTGTTCCGTTCAGTGCTCAAGATATGCTTGGTGCATACAGTAGGTGCTTACTCAGAGCTGGTTCCAGGATTGCAGGCTTTGCAGTTTGGGGGCTTTCCTTAATAAAAGGAATACAAAGTTAGTTATAAAAGTTAATACTTAATTTGCATAAAAGACAATATTACAAATGACAACACTTTTTGATCTGAAAAATACTATTATTATTGTCAATTTGGAATGTTTCTTCTAGCTTCTCTATTCATCTCTAGTTAGGTGATATAAATTTTTAGAGTTACTAGGTCCAATTTGGGGAAACATCTGTTAATTTTCTTTCATATATGCCCTCTTTAAGATTTCAGGACAATACAAGCTTTCTTGGGCAGGGATGAGGCTCAAATACTCCTTGAATGACTGTACTGTTTGTGGTTGCTTTCCTTTGTAAAGATGGAACATGCATTGTTTGTTACTGTTGTCAATGCAGTATTTTAGCAAGCACGTGGGTCCCTCCCTCCCCCACCCCACCATGATCATGTAACATTTACTCCTCTATGTTAATTTTATGTCAATGTGACTAGATCGTTGGGTACTCAGATATTTGGTTAAACTTTATTTCTGGGTGTGTCTGAGAGGGTGTTTCCAGATGAAATTTGAATCCACAGATTCAGGAAAGCACCTTGCCTTTCCCCAGTGTGGCCGGGCATCATCTAATTCGCGGAGGGCCTGAATAGAACAGAAAGGCAGAGGAAGGCAGAATTTGACCCTCCCTGCCTGACTGCTGGAGCTGGGACCTCAGTCTTTTCCTGCTCTCCGTGCTCCTGGGATGCAGGCCTCTGAGCTCAGGCTGAATCACACCAGCTCTCCCGGATCTCCAGCTTGTAGATGACAATCAGGAGACCTCACAGCCTCCCTAGTTGTGTGAACCAGATTCCTTATAATAAATAAATAAACAAATATTCTACTGTTTCTGTTTCACTGGAGAATCCTCCTACAACAATGAAATAACCCAAAAGCTTGTCATTACTTTTACTGAAAACCATCTCTTGTTCTTACCAGGATGACTTATGTTCGCTTTTGGCAGACAACTTGCCAGAGTTCCAAGGTCAAGATGCATCAAATATCATTATATTTCCATGATATTCCATAATAGTTCCAACCGGAACCGTTGGAAATACACTAAGTAGAAACATCCTTTGTGTCTTCCCACACATACTTACTGCTTGTAGAACTGACATGAGGAAATTCAGATGTCAATGTCACATAAACACTAATTGGAATACAACCATTCTCCTCTGTTTACTTAACGTGTACAGTTTTTTTGCACCATAACGTCATAGTTATAAAACGCCTAAAATAATTAAGCACTTCACAAAAACTCTGTTGACTAACCCCTGTCCCATGGCAATGAGTAAGAGACACACTTGACTTTCAACTTCATTAAAGCATCGGCCATTTGTCAGTCCCTAATACACACCACACTGTGTATTGCCTCGGAACAACCTCCCTGCTGTCCTTTCTCAATACATTCCCCGTCAACCGTCAACAAGAACTAGATATGTCTTACCATGGTGGGTAAGCGTGAGGGCTCTGAAATCAGAGAGCCTCGGTTTGAATCCCAGATATGTAACTTACAAGTCGTGGAAGCGTGGAGAAGTCACTTACCCTCTTGGGTCCTCATTTTTCTTATCTGTCATTTGGAGATAACCACAGTAACTGTGACATTAAGCATTGAGGGTTAAATAAACTGATGTAGGCAAAGCGCTAAGAACAATGCTTGGCCGATGGTGAGCACTGGACTGGATACTGCCTCTCCAAGGTCTAGTAAATACCGATGAGCTCAGTGAGCATCTCTATAACGAGGGAACCATTTCTTTGGACGAAGCATTTGTGAAATAAAGGCTTTATCTAGTGCTGAATAAATAAATGAGTGCCTTATACCTCTTTTATTCTTCAACCACATGCTGCTTTATTTGAACATTATGGGCCTCAAATTTCAGTTAGTGCATGAAAGGTTATAATTGACCTCAATTTACATAACAAAGTCAAATCAGGAAGGCAAGTGTTTGAAGGATCTTTTAAAATTAAATTTGCTCCCCACCCCCCAACCCCTGCAATTTAGTAACTGTATTGGTATGCCCATAGTCAGATTAAGACGTGGAAGTATGGGCGTCTGGGTGGCTCAGTGTGTTAAAGCCTCTGCCTTCGGCTCAAGTCATGATCCCAGGGTCCTGGGATCAAGCCTCGCATCAGGATCTCTGCTTAGCAGGGAGCCTGCTTCCTCCTCTTTCTGTCTCTGTCTCTGTCTCTGTCTCTCTCTCTCTCGACCTGCCTCTCTGCCTACTTGTGATCTCTGTCTGGCAAATAAATAAATAAACAAATCTTTAAAAAAAAAAGACCTGTAAGTATTATGGGGCCTACATCAGTCCACTATTGCCACAATAATACCGTGTAACAAATGATTCCTGAACTCAGTGGTTTAAAACAGTAATTACTTAATCCCACAAAAACATCTCTGCAAGTTGGTTGGTGTTCAGATGATCTAGACTGCGCTGGACTGGGCTTTCAATTGTGGGTCACAGCCAGATCTGCCCCAGGCGTTTTTCATCCTCCTTGGTTGAATAGACCTACACTCCTCATGGCAATGTTGGAAGTGCAAAAGGGCGTGATCCACCACACGAATGCACTGCCAGCTCGGCTGGAATCAAGCTTGCTAACAGCCTATTGGCCAACAAAATCACATGGCCAAGTCCAAGGTCAGTGGTGCAGGGAAGTATATTCTAGCCAAAGCAGGAGTGGGGGAGGAGTATTTTCTGAACAATAATCCATATTCTCTCAGGACCTGCCCCCACATGAAAATTAACATAAAAAAAGTCAAACTAGAATAAAAAATTGAGTTGAGTTTCTCAGTGACAAAAGCATGCGTATGTTGAAATTTAAAATAACTTTTCTGAATTATCCGGTTGTCTCCTCCGGAGGACAAGGAAGGATTGTGGTGGTTGGTGGCCTTGCTTTTCTGGACTGTAAGTGTGTGTTGAGTCTGCACACTAGGCAGTCCAGCGTCAATAACAGTTCCTCCTTGTGTCCCAGCACCTGGCACACAGTAGGCATTTGACAAAGCTTGCGGAAGGCAATTGTAGAATTCTATAAATGTATAGCGATTGCATCAGTGCAAGGTGGCTCTATTTGCTCGAGATAGTGTCAGGTACGTTGTAAGTGTTACATGTTCTACGGCAAACTTCAAAAAGACTTACGGGGTGTGAAGGCACACACAGCTTCCAACAATGACCCGCATATTGTGGAAGTGTCCAAGCCAGTTGCTGCCTCCGGTTTTCTGTCTGTTTACCCTGCCGTGCAAATGAAATGACATTCTCATCTGATGCTGCTCAAGGGAAAATGGATGTCTCAAAAACCATCACCGGTAATGAATATAAGATAAAATGCGAATGAAAGCCGGCTTTCAAAACCTCACATTTCCCTTTCATCCACTGTTTATTCAATAATTACACAGTCAGTTACAACTTGCACAAATGATTTTATATACCTATTACTCTATAAATATCTACAGTGTCTGTGTATTTATAGATAAAGAGGGAGGAGACGATCATGATTGAGCAAACATGTTCTGACAGCAGAGTAACTTTGCAAATATCTGTAAAGTTCAGGTTCTGCCAAGGCTAGTTTTTCCCGACCCGGGAGAATTCACATAGTGTTACGAATTTTAATCATCATAACTACCTTTCACTGAGAACTTAACACACACCACACATTGAGTGAAGTGAGATCTCTCTCTCTCTCTTTCTCTCAGTATGTATTTTTTCTGACCTATGTAAGAGTACTGTCATGGTAAAACGAACCCCCATTTTACAGAAGGGAACACAGAGGCTCAGTAAATATTGTGAGCCTGTATTTGAGCTCCACCATGCTTGACTAGAAATTAGGGCTGTGTTGAGAGTTGACTACCCCAAGCGGCGCCTGGGTGGCCCCATTGGTTAAGTGTCTGCCTTTGGCTCAGGTCTCGAGCCTTTGGCTCACTCCCAGGATCGAGCTCAAGTCCAGCCCCACGTCCAGCCCCATGTCGGACTCTCTGCTCGGCAGGGAGTCTGCTTCTCCCTCCCTATCCCCCAGTTTATTCTCTCTCTCTCTCCCTCTCACTCAAATAAATAAAATCTTAAAAAAAAAATGTTGACTACCCACCTCTGTACACAGAAGGCGACCTGAGGACAACTGAGGTAGGCATACTGATATCCATGGAGCTGTCCCATTGTCTTTATTTCTTGCACCAGAATTAACGTAACCGAATGCCCCATCTGGGAAGCCACCTCAGGGCCACTCTGCAAAGATTTGTTGGTGCATCTCTACTCTGTTTTCCTTCAGTTATTTAGCACAAAGCTTCTTCTTATTAGATAACCAGTACAGGCGTGGTATCACGTCTGGATTATCAGGGACCTCTGGTTTGAAAATGTTCCCTCCCGTAGCCGTCAGTGAAACCTAGAGATGAAATCTTAAAGCTTGTGATAAAGCTTCAAATGGCCTCCACTCAGAGAAGGGATTAATTATGTGTGATTTTTCAAGCAGTATCTGTAGATTCAACAGATAAGTTGTCTCCTTTCTGTCTGGCCCATGCCTTGGGCTGGCACCTTTATTGAATCACGACTGTTAGCTTTCCCTGGCCCTGAATGTGGGCACCAGGAGCCTCATTCAGGTTTAGCCATTGTCCATGCAAAGCTCATTATTGCTCTCCTGGTTGAAATTTGAAGGGAAGAACAACAATTAGGGAGTTATGTGCTGTGAAGGGAGCAATTGGGTTGGAAAGGCTCAAAAAAAGGAAAAAAAAACAGCCTTAAAAGAAATTTCCAGGAAATTTCTGATTTTTTTTTTTTTATAACAAAAGAAGTTTAGGAGGATCTTTGTTTAAAACAAAAAACAAAACAAAACAAAACAAAAAACCCATGAGGGTTTCTGCCTTGTCAGTTAAGAGCAATCTTTCAAAGGCATCCAAAAAGAAAAAGTTGGCTCTGCTTTCGGAGTTGCTAGCCGGAGAACAAAAGAAGCAAGGGAAAGTTTGACTTGACTTCCTCTGCAATTTGTTTATATCATCAGAGCAGAAAGAATCTCGGGGCTCGGGCCGGGCTCAGCGGGCCACTTCCTGAATGAAGAGAGAGAGAGAACCCCTGTCCAGTTCACTGAAATGTGCGGCGATCGGCAGAAATCCCGGCCGACTGGAGGAGCCCAGAGGGCAAAGGAAGAACATTTCTCAATTCAGCTGCAGTCTGACAAGAGACCTGCAAAGTCCTGACTCAGTGTTACCAAATCCTCCCCCAGCCCCTTCTGGCGAACACCTGGAGGACTGCCCGGAGGAGGGGTAGCTTCTGCTGGCTGGTTGCTGGGAGTCTGCTCATCCAAGACTGTGTGTGTCCATCTCTCCGATTCAGGGCCCGCTGAGGAACAGCCCTCAAATGACAAATATTGACTGGAAAATAATGTCCAAATCAGACATAACTGAAAGGCTAAGGATCTGTTTACTTCTCCCAGTAGTAGTCGGCTGAAACAGCCAAACCAGTTAGACAACCTTTTTTTTTCCCCCCCTGGTCAGGTATGTACTGACTCACTGGCAACAAACTTCAGAAATTTGAGCAGAGAGAGGTTTTCTCTCTCTCTAGGTTCTCCTGGGCACAATGCCTATAGCCCCTCCTCCGTCCCCCCTTACCGAAAAAGGCTCGAGTCTTTGATTATGGCTGTTAATTTCCTGTCACTTGCCTTGGTAGGCTGGAGGGAGGCCCGAGGATTTAGACAGAAAACACCACATTGGGCTCCCCACGAACTCTTCCCCTGTGTGGCTCTCCAGCCCCTTTCAGAACTTGATATTCGGGGGAGGTTGGCCATCGCTGGCCTGTTACAGAGAAATCTGAAGCCAGCGGGTAAAAGGCTAAGAAAGGGATAAATACGGTTAAGTGGTGAACGCTTTTGGCCGAGTACCCTTCCTGGAGACAGACCTCGTTGGTCTTTGGAGCAGAGGAGGGGCCTGCAAAACACGCAGACAGAACCCAGGGCGACGGGGACCTAGAAGGGAGGGACGGGGTGACCCGACACAGGGGGGGTTTCCTGATCCCCGAAAGGTGGATGGCGCAGGTGTCCGTGAGGCTGAAGGCAGTGACTGGGAATGATGGACACACAGTGATTTCAAAGCTCACCGCTTCTTACTGGCAGTTTTGTTTTGTTTTCCAAGTGTGGAGGGCAGGTTTCCATCAATTCTCTCGTCTAATTCCTGCTTCCTGCCAACCGGCCGCTGTTGGGTGTTTTCGAGAAAAATCCTGGGTTATCATTATAGAATTTCAAAAACCCCCGTGTTCAATTAGCCTGCTTTTGAATCCCTTCTGGTGGTTGGTTAAATATGGGCCCAAAGGGCTTTTTTTGTAAGTGGAGCTGATCTTGGGGTGAGAAACCTTAAGCTTCGGAGCGTAAAGAAACTGAAAAATAATGTGTTAATGGCGCCGTTTCTGGAAGACTTGAAGATTGCCTTCTTTCAGTCTGTTCTGCTCTATTCTATTTCAGAGACCTATGAACATTTCCAAGTGCCAAGGGGCTATTATATTCAAAGGACACTTGGATATTCTTTATGAAGGTTGCCTTGCACTTGTGTAGAATGTTTACAAGGTTAATCAGTACGCTTTCTCATCACTCTACATGTTAAATGGCTCCAAATTGCTCCCACGTTTATTTGAGAGTCATTGAAAGTGCCTGAATGGAGCCGGGATATTCTTTGTTTCCCTTTGATTTGGAAACAAAAGACTCAGGAAAAAAAGTTTACTTTGCTGCTGAATGCCGTATGCAGATGAACCTATTGTCAGTTGAATGAAACCAAGGATCTGAAGACTTTTTTTCCAAGAGGCTTAGAGCAGGAGGAGTCCTCTGGTAGTTACAGCCCATGTTTGAATTTGCCTCCATTTTTCATTTTGTGGTCCTGTGCTTGGGTTTCACGCAGGCTTAAGTCCCACCCCAAGGGCTTCAGAGATAATGGAGCATAATCAGTGGAAGGGAATCAGCATCAACTATGACAAAAGTCGCTGTGTTGCTTCCGAAGTGGGACATACCCATACCGTGTGGACATCAGAAGACAGTGGTGCCCTCCATCCATTCATTGTCTCACCTTTTGGTCTTTTCCAATTTCTGGAGATCCGAGCCTCTTATCGTCAGCACATTGACATTTTGGGCTGGATCCTTCTCTGTCCCAAGGGGGCTGTCCTGGGTATCATCCCCGGCCCCAACCCCGTAGCCACCAGCAGCACCGTCAAGCAAAAATGTCTCCCAACACCGCCAAGTGTCCCCGGGAAGGGGTGGGGGGGCCTGGATCCCCTGTGGTTGAGAACCAGTGTTCTCGAACAGCCTACCCACAGAAACCCGGTTTGAAGAGAGAGAAGATTAACTTCATGCTCAGCCCGTTATAGGAACAACGACTGGTGACAGAGTAGCTATTTCCATCAGAATTCAGGGTTAGAACTGAACATCTGAGCGGGAAAGGGGAAAGAGAATAAATCAAAGGACTCGGAGAGAACGTAAAGCCGGCCCCTCTGACAGGCGAAGACCAAGCGGGAGGAGCCTTCCAAGATGGGCCATCAGACGGGCCATCAGACGGGCCATCAGACGGGCTTGCCCTCGCCATCTGCACCATCATGATGTTTTGTGATTTTTCTTTAAGTAGCACCTGGTTTCATCCGTCTGTCGCATTTCCCCTCCTACTGGCAAACATCTTAGAGTAGGATGAAAACAACATGCCCCAGAATCCTTGTCCTTATGGCCCGGAAGTAATAGTTACTCATTTAACATCTGTGGATAAAAATGGACGTGTACCACAATAAAAAACCCCATGGGTATTTCATGAGACACTGTTAAGACAATAGATAGAAAATGTATTTCAAAAACTATGAATGGGGCACCTGGGTGGCTCAGTGGGTTAAAGCCTCTGCCTTCGGCTCAGGTCATGATCTCAGGATCCTGGGATCAAGCCCAGGATCAGCGGGGAGCCTGCTTCCCCCTCTCTCTCTGCCTGCCTCTCTACTTGTGATCTCTGTCAAATAAATAAATTAAATCTTAAAAAAAAAACCCAAAACCAACAACTATGAATAGATACGGTTTTAGGAAGTATAAAAACATATTGAAATACGGGGTGCTTGGGTGGCTCAGTTGGTTATGTGTCTGCCTCCGGCTCAGGTCCTGATCTCAAGGTCCTCCCTCATCGGGAGTCTGCTTCTCCCTCTCCCTCTGCCCCTCGCACTGCTCGTGCTCACTTGCATTCTCTCTTTCAAATAAATAAATAAATAAATAAATAAAATCTTTAAAAAAAGTATTGAAATATAAAGATATGTTTATTTTTTATTATTTTTTAAGATTTTGTTTTTAAGTAACCTCCACACCAAAGTCAGGGTTTGAACTCACGACCCCAAGGTCCAGAGCCCACATGTTCTTCAGAATAAGCCTGCCCTGCACCCCTTGAAAAGTGAAGAAATGTTAAAAAAAAAATAGATAAAGCTCTGTTTCTATGGTCGTTATACTTCACATTGATCCTTTTTTATTAAATATCTCAAAAAGAAATGTAATGCCCAGAATGGTATATTGAGTTTTATATAGACAAAGATAATAAAACTATCAGCGTTCACTTTTTACTTTTTTTTTTTTTTTTAAGATTTTATTCATTTATTTGAAGAGACAGAGCAAGAGAGGAAACACAAGCAGGGGGAGTGGGAGAGGGAGAAGCAGACTCCCTGTGGAGCAGGGAGGCTCATGCAGGGCTCGATCCCAGGACCCCGGGATCATGACCTGAGCCCGAGGCAGATGCTTAACAACTGAGCCACCCAGGCACCCCTAATTTTTACTTTTTAAAAAATAAATTTTAAATTATGAGATGTTTGGAACACTACTGACAAGTGGACAGGATAGCATACCCGACGCGTGCTCACAGCTAAACTTTGCTGGACTCCAGACTCCCAGTTGAGGGCGTTTACTGGTCCGCCGGGCAGAGCGCATTCCTCCCTCCTTCGCCTGCGTGGCTCATCCCTCCTTCACCTCACCCAGGTCACTGCGGACGTGTCTCCCGGCCCTTCTCTATGCTGAGTGCAACCACGAAATGTATTCCATAAATAACCAGAAAGCACGGTCCGTCTCCGTCGGTCTCCGTCGGTCCCTCTGTACCCAACTCTGCTTTACCTTCTCTTTGTGACACTTGTATTATTATATACTTATATACAATGTATACTACATACTTGATTTGTTTGTTTCGTGTCTGTTTCCTCCAACTGGAATGTATGCTTTGTTTTATCTACAATACCTGGTACCCAGTAGGCGCTCAATAACGATGTGCTGAATGAAAGTGTTATTGACTAGGCAAAATTTGTGGGCACGCGTGGGCCGGTAACGACTTGGTGTGGGTTGCTGCATTCTTGCACTCTTGTTAGTGACCTTTGTCTGCTCAAGTACAATAATATTCTATTTAATATTTAATTGGGTTAGCCTGGCAAGTTAAATATGCTAAGCAGTTAATCTTTTATTCATTTTAAAGAACAGGTTTCGCTTTTGAATAGAGAACAGTCTAATGAAGAAAATCAAATCAGACCTAAGTCTATCGGTAATAGGAGACCCACTGATATTTATACAAGCAAAGAGTAATAAAAATGCATGCATATAGTTCCAGACTTCAAATTTTATAGACACTTAGAGCTTAAAAAGACATCCCCCTATCTACTTTCCTGGTTCCTATCACAAAAAGAAAGACTTGTAACTGATTTCTCATGGATTATTCCCCAAAAGTTTTCTATGCCTGTAGGCATAAATTTACTAGCAAAATCTACTGTCTATTCAAATTTTTTTGAACGCATCTATGTACACACACACACTGGGAGAGTTTCTCCCACAGCCCTTGTGCAGTTTGTACTTAGATATTTATTTGCTTAACTATATGTTGAACGTCTGTCTCTCCTCCACCTCCCTCTACCTGACGGTCCGCTATTACAGTCCCCAACGTCTGGCGCCCAGGAGGCCTTAGTGCTTATTGGCTGAGTGGGTGGTTGAACTGGGATGCACTTTTCTGACAGCAGCCACTGCATTTTTATTAATGTACTTTGACAGAAACAGAATTTTTTTACCATTAGTGAAGCTCTTTAAGATGCATATTTGGGGCACGTGGGTGGCTCAGTGGGTTAAGCCTCCGCCTTCCGCTCAGGTCATGATCCCAGAGTCCTGAGATTGAGCCCCGCATCTGGCTATCTCCTGGGCAGGGAGCTTGCTTCCCCCTCTCTCTCTCTGCCTGCCTCTCTGCCTACTTGTGATCTCTCTCTCTCTGTCAAATAAGTAAAAATCTTTAAAAAAAAAAATGTGTGTTCAATGAATATTTATAGTTTTTTTTTTTTAGAAGAACTGATTGCGTTCTACAGAGTCTTCACATAAATGATCTCGTGCGAGCCTCGGGGATATCTCCTGAAGTGGTTATTTTGTTTATTTTAATTTTATTTTACTTTACCTCTTTATTTTATTTATTAAAATTCAATTAATTAGCATATAATGTATGAATGGTTTCAGAGGTAGCGCTCCGAGCTCCATCAGTCTCATAGAACACCCAGAGCTCGTCACGTCACGTGACCCCCTTACTGTCCGTCACCCACGTGCCCCATTCCTCTGCCACCGACCCCTTCAGCGACAACCCCCCAGTCTGTTCCTTACGATTAAGAGCGTCTTACGGTTTGCCTCCCTCTCTGCTTTTGTCTTGTGCTAGCTTTTCCTCTCTGAAGTGGTTATTTTCATTCCTATTCTTCAAATGAGGAAACAGAGACTCTGAGAAGTCAGAGCCCAGCTATAGGTTACCCTTTTAACATCAGGACCAAGTTCTAGGCCTCTGTGCCCTCTTCATCTTCCTAACCGTCTTCCTCTTTACCAACCCCCAAAGTCCTAATGTTATGACTGTTTTCGTCTGGCTCTGAACACCGCGCCCTTCTGTGTCGTTTGCCACACAGATCCCTTTCTGTGTCTCAAGCCCAGCAGATCAGGGGAAGAGCAGAAAGCTCTACAAAACAAGAAAAAAACCCAAACAAACAGAAAACACTTCCACCAGGAAAGACACTTCTTGATAGGGCAGAAGCTCGTCAACACACTTCGAAGAATCAGGCCTGAGCCTCAGACTCAAAACCTAGAAAGCAGGTTGTAAACGACCTAAGAAAGAAAACCACCTGGGATGTGTGTGTGTGTGTGTGTGTGTGTGTGTGTGTGTGTGTGTAAAAATGTGGCCACGGAGTCCAGGGCACAGGGTGTGGGAGACTCAAAGGTTATTCTTTAACATGGAGAAAACCTGTGTGCAGGGCCCAGGAAGTGAAAACAGTTCTCTAGGGACTGGGGTCTCCAGAGGAGTAAAAACAGATAAATATAAAGATAAGCCTTTTGTTCTGCAAGTGTGAGTGCGTCTTGCTAGGGTGGCTCTCCCACCTGTCTGTGCGTCCGTCTGTCTGTCCGTGGAGTCCTAAGAGCAGCCTCGGTCCTTCTGCCGGTTCTGGTGGTGTACGGAGAATTATTTCCAAACGCAATAATCACTGCAAGAGTGAGACGGAGGGAGGGAGGTGGGGGGAGAGACAGAGAAACAGAGAGACAGAGAGACAGAGACGAAATTAGTTTTCAGGTCCGAACGGTGTTGGCTGTTTTCACAGCAACCTGAAAACGAGCACGGCGACAAGTAGAAGCTGAGGGCAAGGCCTTAAGAAGAACCTTCACGTGCTGGGGTCGGGCAGGGAAAATCAACCCCACGGAGGATGGGGCCGGGGCGGGCGGGAGTGGGGATCCCCGCTGGCCCCTGTCCTGTGGTTTGCCAGCTCGGCCCGACTCACAGAGGTCAGGAAGAGGGGTCCGGACGGGAGGAGATGGCCACACTCCACGTTCGTGCCTCGCCCTGAAAAGAAGGAGAAGACGAACAAGCCAACTTCAGAATCACACACAACTAAGGGAAGCCTTAAGGCCAAAAAAAGTCTCAGGCAGTCTAAAAGAAGACACACAGGAGGAATTTCTCTGTGAACCACATGAGCAAGTGCCCCATCCTCACCTCTGATTATTGTCTTGTAATCGTAGGCTTAAAACTGCCCATAAAACACATCTACCGTTGTGCCCGGTGAGGACGCTGGTCACCGTGGGAGGGGACGGTGACAAGCAGCGGCACGAAGACCTTCAGGGGAGCCGAGGACCTGGTACATCACTTTGGGAAACCCATCACGCTGGATACTTCCCTCGTGCCCACTGTTTTGTGCGTGATATTTTACTCACGTTTAAAAGTAAAGCCAATGGGGCGCCTGGGTGGCTCAGTGGGTTAAAGCCTCTGCCTTCGGCTCAGGTCATGGTCTCAGGGTCCTGGGATCGAGCCCCACGTCAGGCTCTCTGCTCAGCAGGGAGCCTGCTTCCCCCCCCCCCCCGCAGGTGTCTCTGCCTCCTTGCGATCGCTCTCTCTCTGTCAAATAAATAAATAAAATCCTTTAAAAATAAAATAAAATAAAAGTAAATCCAGTGTCATCTCCCTGTTCCTACCTCCTTGTCAGTGTCACACTCCCGGTGACCAAGGCGGACTTGGCTTCTCCTCCTGCCGTCCCGTCTCTCCTCTCCGAGCCCTGGCAGCCTCGGTCCAGCTCCTCACACCAACGTCAGCATCACCGCGGACTCTACTTCCTCTGAGCCCGTCGCCCAGTCTGTGTGTCTTACTGACTTAGGCCCCTCACCCGTCCCAGACCTCTCTGATTTCTTCCCTTTCCGCCCACCTTTCCCAGCCAGTGCTAGAGGATGCGGGCCGACCCCCAGAGACCCACGGCTGCTTTCCGGCTTTTACACGTGTGTGTGTGTGTGCGTGTGTGTGTGTGTGTCTCACGTGAACCCACACTCCAAAGTTACTCTTTTAAAAATGGGAAACCAGGGGGCGCCTGGGTGGCTCAGTGGGCTAAAGCCTCTGCCTTCGGCTCAGGTCATGGTCTCAGGGTCCTGGGATGGAGCCCCGCATCAGGCTCTCTGCTCAGCGGGGAGTCTGCTTCCCCCCGCCCCCTGCCTGCCTCTCTGCCTACTTGTGATCTCTGTCTGT